>NW_027278561.1:0-170262 GCF_030028105.1 Mobula birostris | reverse complement strand
CGCACACCTCTCATGGCTTCCCGACTATCGCCGTGTATTCATGCACATCTCATAGCTTCCCCTATATCGCTGTGTTTTCGCGCACCTCCCATAGCTTCGCCTACATCGCTGTTTTCGTGCACCTCTCATACCTTCCCCATATCGATGTATTTTTGCGCAGATCTCATAATATCCCCTTTATCGCTGTGTTATTGCTCACCTCTCATAGCTTCCCCTATATCGCCCTGTTTTCGCACTCCTCTCATGCATTCCCGTATATCGCTGTGTTTTTGCACACCTCTCATACCTTCCCCAATATCACCGTGTTTTCATGCACATCTCATAACGTCCCCAATGTCGCTGGGTTTTCACGCACCTCTCATAACTTCCCCTATATTGCCCTGTTTTTGCACTCCTCTCATACCTTCCCCTATATTACTGTGTTTTCACGCAGCTCTCATACCTTCCCCTATATCGCCCTGTTTTTGCTCACTTCTCATAACCTCCCCGATATCGCTGTACTTTTGCACACCTCTCATATCTTCCCCTATGTCGCTGTGTTTTCAAGCACCTCTCATGGCTTCCCCAATATCGCCGTGTATTCATGCACATCTCGTACCGTCCCCTTTATCGCTGTGTTTTCGCGCACCTCCCATAGCGTCCCCTATATCGCTGTGTTTTCGCACACATCCCATACCATCCGTTATATCGCTGTGCCTTCCTGTACCTCTCATATCTTCCCCTATATCGTTGTGTTTTCATGCACATCTCATACCGTCTCATATATCACTGTGTTTTCACGCACATCCCATAGCATCCCCTATATCGCTGTGTTTTTGCGCACCTCCCAGACCTTCCCCTATATCGCTGTGTTTTCGTGCATCTCTCATACATTCCCCTATATCGTTATGTTTTCACACACCTCTCATAACTTCTCCTATATCGCCCTTGTTTTCTGCACCTCTTATTTCTTCCTTAATATCGCTGCATTTTAATGCACATCTCATAACGTCCCGTATATCGCTGTGTAGTCACGCACCTCCCATAGCATCCCCTATATCGCTGTGCCTTGCGCACCTCTCATACCGTCCCCTATATTGCCGTGTTTTCGCTCACCTCTCATAGCTTCCCCTATATCGCCGTGTATTCATGCACCTCTCATACCGTCCCCTATATCGCTGTCTTTTCGCGCACATCCCATAGATTCACCTTTATCGCTTTGTTATTCCTCACCTCTAATAGTTTCCCCTAAATCGCCGGGTTTTTGCTCACCTCTCATAGCTTCCACTATATTGCCCTGTATTCACGCAGCTCTCATACCTTCCCCTATATCGCTGTGTTTTCGCACACCTCTCATGGCTTCCCGACTATCGCCGTGTATTCATGCACATCTCATAGCTTCCCCTATATCGCTGTGTTTTCGCGCACCTCCCATAGCTTCGCCTACATCGCTGTTTTCGTGCACCTCTCATACCTTCCCCATATCGATGTATTTTTGCGCAGATCTCACAATATCCCCTTTATCATTGTGTTATTGCTCACCTCTCATAGCTTCCCCTATATCGCCCTGTTTTTGCACTCCTCTCATGCATTCCCGTATATCGCTGTGTTTTTGCACACCTCTCATACCTTCCCCAATATCACCGTGTTTTCATGCACATCTCATAACGTCCCCAATGTCGCTGGGTTTTCACGCACCTCTCATAACTTCCCCTATATTGCCCTGTTTTTGCACTCCTCTCATACCTTCCCCTATATCACTGTGTTTTCACGCAGCTCTCATACCTTCCCCTATATCGCCCTGATTTTGCTCACTTCCCATAACCTCCCCGATATCGCTGTGTTTTTGCACACCTCTCATACCTTCCCCTATGTTGCTGTGTTTTCAAGCACCTCTCATGGCTTCCCCAATATCGCCGTGTATTCATGCACATCTCGTACCGTCCCCTTTATCGCTGTGTTTTCGCGCACCTCCCATAGCGTCCCCTATATCGCTGTGTTTTCGCACACATCCCATACCATCCGTTATATCGCTGTGCCTTCCTGTATCTCTCATATCTTCCCCTATATCGTTGTGTTTTCATGCACATCTCATACCGTCTCATATATCACTGTGTTTTCACGCACATCCCATAGCATCCCCTATATCGCTGTGTTTTTGCGCACCTCCCAGACCTTCCCCTATATCGCTGTGTTTTCGTGCATCTCTCATACATTCCCCTATATCGTTATGTTTTCACACACCTCTCATAACTTCTCCTATATCGCCCTTGTTTTCTGCACCTCTTATTTCTTCCTTAATATCGCTGCATTTTAATGCACATCTCATAACGTCCCGTATATCGCTGTGTATTCACGCACCTCCCATAGCATCCCCTATATTGCTGTGCCTTGCGCACTTCTCATACCTTCCCCTATATCGCTGTCTTTTCGCGCACATCCCATAGATTCAACTTTATCGCTGTGTTATTGCACACCTCTCATAGCTTCCCCTTTCTCGCCGTGTTTTTGCGCACCTCGCATGTCTTCACCTTTATCGCTATGTTTTTGCTCCTCTCATTACTTCCCCTATATCGCTGTGTTTTCTCACACCTCTGATACATTCTCCCATATCGCCGTGTTTTCGTGTACCTCTCATATCTTCCCCTGTATCGCTGTGTTTTCATGCACATCTCATAACGTCCCCTATATCGCTGTGCTTTCTCGCACCTCTGATACATTCCCCTGTATCGCCGTGTTTTCGTGCACTTCTCATAAGTTCCCCTATATTGCCGTGTTTGCGCGCACGTCCCATAGCCTCCCCTAAATCGCTGTGTTTTCGGGCACCTCTCATACCTTCCCCTATATCGCACTGTTTTCGCGCACCTCCCATTCCTTCCCCTTCCCCTATATTGCTGTGTTTTCGTGCACCTCTCATACCTTGCCCTATATTACTGTGTTTTCACGCACCTCTCATAAATTCTACTATAATGCTGTATTTTTGCGCACCTCTCATACCTTCCGCCATATTGCCGTGTTTTCATGCACATCTCATAACGTCCCCTATATAGCTGTGTATTCGTGCACCTCCCATAGCCCCCTATATCACTGTGCCTTCGCGCACCTCTCATACCTTCCCCTATATCGCCCTGTTTTCGCTCACTTCCCTTAACTTCCCCGATATCGCTGTGTTTTTACACACCTCTCATACCTTCCCCTATATCGCTGTGTTTTCATGCACCTCTCATGGCTTCCCCAATATCGCCGTGTATTCATGCACATCTCGTACTGTCCCCTTTATCGCTGTGTTTTCACGCACCTCTCTTAACTTCTGCTATATCGCTGTATTTTTGTGCACATCTCATACCTTCCCCTATATTGATGTGTTTTCATGCAAATCTCATAACGTCCCCTATATCGCCCTGTTTTCGCGCACCTCCCATACCTTCCCCTATATCGCTGTATTATTGTGCACCTCTCATACCTTCCCCTATATCGCTGTGTTTTCACGCACCTCTCACAACTTCTCCTATATCGCTGTACTTTTGCGTACATCTCATACCTTCCCCTATATCGCTGTGCTTTTCTGCACAGCTCATAACGTCCCCTATATCACTGTGTAGTCGCGCACCTCCCATAGCCTCCCACATATTGCTGTGCCTTCGCGCACTTCTCATACCTTCACCTATATCGCCCTGTTTTCGCACACTTCCCATTCATTCTCCTATGTCGCCTTGCTTTTGTGAACCTCTCATACCTTCCCTAATATTGCTGCGTTTTCATGCACATCTCATAACGTCCCGTATATCGCTGTGTATTCACGCACCTCCCATAGCATCCCCTATATCGCTGTGCCTTGCGCACCTCTCATACCGTCCCCTATATTGCCGTGTTTTCGCGCACCTCTCATAGCTTCCCCTATATCGCCGTGTATTCATGCACCTCTCATACCGTCCCCTATATCGCTGACTTTTCGCGCACATCCCATAGATTCACCTTTATCGGTTTGTTATTCCTCACCTCTTATAGTTTCCCCTAAATCGCCAGGTTTTTGCTCACCTCTCATAGCTTCCACTATATTGCCCTGTATTCACGCACCTCTCATGTCTTCCCCTATATCACTGTGTTTTCGCGCAGCTCCCATAGCATCCCCTATATTACTGTGCCTTCGCATACCTCTCATACCTTCCCCTATATCGCTGTGTTTTCGCGCACCTCCCATAGCTTCGCCTACATTGCTGTTTTCGAGCACCTCTCATACCTTCCCCATATCGATGTATTTTTGCGCAGATCTCATAATATCCCCTTTATCGCTGTGTTATTGCACACCTCTCATAGCTTCCCCGATATCGCCCTGTTTTCGCACTCCTCTCATGCATTCCCGTATATCGCTGTGTTTTTGCACACCTCTCATACCTTCCCCAATATCACCGTGTTTTCATGCACATCTCATAACGTCCCCAATGTCGCTGGGTTTTCACGCACCTCTCATAACTTCCCCTATATCGCCCTGTTTTTGCACTCCTCTCATACCTTCCCTTACATCACTCTGTTTTCACGCAGCTCTCATACCTTCCCCTATATCGCCCTGTTTTTGCTCACTTCCCATACCTTCCCCTATATCGCTGTGTTTTTGCTCACCTCTCATGGCTACCCGACTATCGCAGTGTATTCATGCACATCTCCTAACTTCCCCTATATCGCTGTGTTTTCGCGCACCTCCCATAGCTTCGCCTACGTCGCTGTTTTCGTGCACCTCTCATACCTTACCCTATATCGAGGTATTTTTGCGCACATCTCATACCTTCCCCTATATCGCTATGAATTCGCGCACCTGCCATACCATGCCCTATATCACTGTGCCTTCGCGCACCTCTCATGCATTCCCGTATACCGCTGTGTTTTTGCACACCTCTCATACCTTCCCCCAAATTCACCGTGGTTTCATGCACATCTCATAACGTCCCCTATATCGATGTGTATTTGCGCCCTCCCATACCATCCCCTACATCACTGTGCCTTCGCGCACCTCTCATGCATTCCCGTATGTCGCCCTGTTTTCGCGCACCTCCCATACCTTCCCCGATATCACTCTGTTTTCGTGCTCCTCTCATACCTTCCCCTATATTGCTGTGTTTTCACGCACCTCTCTTAACTTCTCCTATATCGCTGTGTTTATGCACACCTCTCATACCTTCCCGTTTATCGCTGTGTTTTTCTGGCACCTCTCATGGCTTCCCCAATATCGCCGTGTATTCATGCACATCTCATACCGTCCCGTATATCGCTGTGTTTTCGCGCACCTCCCATAGCTTCGCCTGCATCGCTGTTTTCGCGCACATCCCATAGCTTCACCTTGATCGCTGTGTTATTGCTCACCTCTCATAGCTTACCCCATATCGCCGTGTTTTCGCGCATCTCGCATGTCTTCACGTATATCGCTATGTTTTCGCTCCTATCATTACTTCCCCTATATCACTGTGTTTTCTCGCACCTCTGATACATTCTCCTGTATTGCCATGTTTTCGCGCAGCTCTTACAATTTCCCCTATATCGCCGTGTTCTCGCACACCTCTCATACCTTCCCCTGTATCACTGTTTCTTTGCGCATGTCCCATAGCGTCCCCTATATCGCTGTGTTTTCTCGCACCTCTGATATATTCCCCTGTATCGCCGTGGTTTCGCGCACATCCCATAGGTTCCACTATATTGCCCTGTTTTTGCGCACCTCTCATGTCTTCCCCTATATCACGGTGTTTTCGCGCACCTCTCATAGCATCCCCTATATCGCTGTCCTTCGCGCACATCTCATAACTTCCCCTATATCGCCCTGTTTTCACGCACCTCCCATACCTTCCCCAATATGGCTGTGTTTTCGTGCACCTCTCATACCTTCCCTTATATCGCTGTGTTTTCACGCACCTCTCATAACTTCTCCTAATTCGCTGTATTTTTGCGCAGTTCTTATACCTTCCCCTATATTGCTGTGTTTTCATGCACATCTCATAACATCCCCTATATCGCTGTGTATTCGCGCACCTCCCATAGCATCCCTTATATTGCTGTGCTTTCGCACACCTCTCATACATTCCCCGATATCGCCCTGTTTTCGCGCTCCTTCCATACCTTCCTCTATATTGCTGTGTTTTTATGCACCTCTCATACCTCCCCCTATATCGCTGTCTTTTCACGCACTTCTCATAATTTCTCCTATATCGCTGTATTTTTGCGCTCCTCTCATGGCTTCTCCAATATCGCCGCGTTTTCATGCACATCTCTTAACATCCCATATATCGCTGTGTATTCGTGCAACTGCCATAGCATCCCCTATATCACTGTGCCTTCGCGCATCTCTCATACCTTCCCCTATGTCGCCCTGTTTTCGTACACCTCCGATACCGTCCCCTATATCGCTGTATTTTCGCACACCTCTCATGGCTTCCCCAATATCGCCGTGTTTTCATGCACATCTCATAACGGCTCCTTTTTCTCTGTGTAATCATGCACCTCCCATAGCATCCTCTATATCGCTGTGCCTTCGCGCATCGCTCATACCTTCCCCTATATCGCCCTGTTTCCCGTGCACCTCCCATAGTTTCGCCTACATCGCTGTGTTTTTGCGCACCTCTCATACCATCCCCTATATCGCCGTGTTTTCGCGCACCTCTCATTTCTTCACTTACATGCTGTGTTTCCACTCCTCTCATTACTTCCCCTATATCGCTCTGTGTTCTCGCACTTCTGATGCAGTTCCCTGTATCAACGTGTTTTCGAGCACCTCCCATACCTTCCCCTATATCGCTGTGCCTTCGCGCACCTCTCATACCTTCCCCTATATCGCCCTGTTTTCACGCACATCCCATACCTTCCACTATATTGCCCTGTTTTCGCGCACCTCTCATGTCTTCCACTGCATCGCTATGTTCTCTGGCACCTCTGATGCATTACCCTGTAACGCCAAGTTTTCGCGCTCCTCTCATACTTTCCCCTATATCGCTGTGCCTTCGTGCACCTCTCATACCTTCCCCTATATCGCTGTCTTTTCGCGCACATCCCATAGATTCACCTTTATCGCTGTGTTATTGCTCACCTCTCATAGCTTCCCCTGTATCGTCATGTTTTTGCTCACCTCTCATAGCTTCCCCTATATCGCCATGTTTTCGCGCACCTCTCATGTCTTCACCTAGATCGCTATGTTTTCGATCCTCTCAATACTTCCCCTATATCGCTGTGTTTTCTCGCACATCTGATACATTCTCCCGTATCGCCGTGTTTTCGCACACCTCTCATAATTTACCGATATCGCCGTGTTCTCGCACACCTCTCATACCTTCCCCTATATCACTGTGTTTTCGCACACGTCCCATTGCGTCCCCTATATCGCTGTGTTTTCGCGCACCTCTCATAGCTTCCCCTATATCGCCCTGTTTTCGTGCACATACCATACCTTCCACTATATTGCCCTGTTTTCGCACACCTCTCATGTATTCCACTACATCGCTGTGTTTTCTGGCACCTCTGATGCATTCCCTTGTAACGCCAAGTTTTCGCGCACCTCTCATACCTGCCCCTATATCGCAATGTTTTTATGCACATCTCATACCGTCTCCAATATTGCTGTGTTTTTGCGCACCTCCCATAGCATCCCCTATATCGCTGTGCCTTCGTGCTCCTCTCATACGTTCCCCTATATCGCCCTGTTTTCGCGCACCTCCTATACCTTCCCTTATATCACTGCATTTTCGTGCACCTTTCATACCTTCCCCTATATCGCTGTGTTTTCGCACACCTCTCATAACTTCTCCTATATGGCTGTTTTTGTGCACCTCTCATACCTTCCCTAATATCATTGCATTTTCATGCACATCTCATCATATCCCCTATATCGCTGTGTATTCACGCACCTCCCATAGCATCCCCATATCGCTGTGCCTTGCGCACCTCTCATAACTTCCCCTATATCGCTGTCTTTTCACACACATCCCATAGATTCACCTTTATCGCTGTGTTATTGCTCACCTCTCATAGCTTCTCCTGTATCGCCGTGTTTTTGCTCACCTCTCATAGCTTCCCCGATATCGCCACGTTTTCGCGCACCTCTCATGTCTTCACCTAGATCGTTATGTTTTCGATCCTCTCAATACTTCCCCTATATCGCTGTGTTTTCTCGCACGTCTGATACATTCTCCCGTATCGCCGTGTTTTCGCACACCTCTCATAATTTACCCTATATCGCCGTTTTCTCGCACACCTCTCATAACTTCCCCTATATCACTGTGTTTTTGCGCACGTGCCATTGCATCCCCTATATTGCTGTGTTATCGCGCACTTCTCATAGCTTCCTCTATATCGCCCTGTTTTCGTGCACATCCCATACCTTCCACTATATTGCCCTGTTTTCGCACACCGCTCATGTATTCCACTACATCGCTGTGTTTTCTGGCACCTCTGATGCATTCCACTGTAACGCCAAGTTTTCGCGCACCTCTCATACTTTCCCCTATATCGCCGTGTTTACACGCACCTCTCATACCTGCCCCTATATCGCCATGTTTTTATGCACATCTCATACCGTCTCCTATATTGCTGTGTTTTTGCGCACCTTCCATAGCATCCCCTATATCACTGTGCCTTCGTGCTCCTCTCATACGTTCCCCTATATCGCCCTGTTTTCGCGCACCTCCTATACCTTCCCTTATATCACTGCGTTTTCGTGCACATTTCATACCTTCCCCTATATCGCTGTGTTTTCGCACACCTCTCATAACTTCTCCTATATCGCTGTGTTTTTGTGCACCTCTCATACCTTCCCTAATATCATTGCGTTTTCATGCACGTCTCATCACATTCCCTATATCGCTGTGCACTCACGCACCTCCCATAGCATCCCCTATATCGCTGTGCCTTGCGCACCTCTCATAACTTCCCCTATATCGTTGTCTTTTCACGCACATCCCATAGATTCACCTTTATCGCTGTGTTACTGCTCACCTCTCATAGCTTCCCCTGTATCGCCGTGTTTTTGCTCACCTCTCATAGCTTCCCCTATGTCGCCATGTTTTCGCGCACCTCTCATGTCTTCACCTAGATCGCTATGTTTTCGATCCTCTCAATACTTCCCCTATATCGCTGTTTTCTAGCACGTCTGATACATTCTCCCGTATCGCCGTGTTTTCGCACACCTCTCATAATTTACCCTATATCGCCGTGTTTTCGCACACCTCTCATAACTTCCCCTATATCACTGTGTTTTTGCGCACGTCCCATTGCGTCCCCTATATCGCTGTGTTTTCGCGCAGCTCTCATAGCTTCCCCTATATCGCCCTGTTTTCGTGCACATCCCATAGCTTCCACTATATTGCCCTGTTTTCGCGCACCTCTCATGTATTCCACTGCATCGCTGTGTTTTCTGGCACCTCTAATGCATTCCCCTGTAACGCCAAGTTTTCGCGCACCTCTCATACTTTCCCCTATATTGCCGTGTTTACGCGCACCTCTCATACCTGCCCCTATATCGCCATGTTTTTATGCACATCTCTTACCGTCTCCTATATTGCTGTGTTTTTGCGCACTTCCCATAGCATCCCCTATATCGCTGTGCCTTCGTGCACCCCTCATACCTTCCCCTATATCGCTGTGTTTTCGCACACCTCGCATAACTTCTCCTATATCACTGTGCTTTTGTGCACCTCTCATACCTTCCCTAATATCACTGCGTTTTCATGCACATCTCATCACGTCCCCTATATCGCTGTGTATTCACGCACCTCCCATAGCATCCCCTATATCGCTGTGCCTTGTGCACCTCTCATAACTTCGCCTATATCGCTGTCTTTTCGCGCACATCCGATAGATTCACCTTTATCGCTGTGTTATTGCTCACCTCTCATAGCTTCCCCTGTATCGCCTTTTTTCCTCACCTCTCATAGCTTCCCCTATATCACTGTGTTTTCACGCACCTCTCTTAACTTCTCCTATATTGCTGTGTTTTTGCACACCTCTCATACCTTCCCCTATATCGCTCTGTTTTCAGGCACCTCTCATGGCTTCCCCAATATCGCCGTGCATTCATACACATCTCCTACCGTCCCCTATATCACTGTGTTTTGGCGCACCTCCCATAGCTTCACCTTGATCGCTGTGTTATTCCTCAGCTCTCATAGATTACCCTATATCACCGTGTTTTCGCGCATCTCGCATGTCTTCACGTATATCGTTATGTTTTTGCTCCTATCATTACTTCCCCTATATCGCTGTGTTTTCTCGCACCCCTGATGCATTCTCTTGTATTGCCATGTTTTCGCGCACCTCTTACAATTTCCCCTATATCGCCGTGTTCTCGCAAACCTCTCATACCTTCCCCTATTTCACTGTTTTTTGCGCATGTCCCATAGCGTCCCCTATATCGCTGTGTTTTCTCGCACCTCTGATATATTCCCCTGTATCGCCGTGGTTTCGCGCACATCCCATAGGTTCCACTATATTGCCCTGTTTTTGCGCACCTCTCATGGCTTCCCCTATATCACGGTGTTTTCGCACACCTCTCATAGCATCCCCTATATCGCTGTCCTTAGCGCACATCTCATAACTTCCCCTATATCGCCCTGTTTTCACGCACCTCCCGTACCTTCCCCAATATGGCTGTGTTTTCGTGCACCTCTCATTCCTTCCCTTATATCGCTGTGTTTTCACGCACCTCTCATAACTTCTCTTAATTCGCTGTATTTTTGCGCAGTTCTTATACCTTCCCCTATACTGCCGTGCTTTCATGCACATCTCATAACATCCCCTATATCACTGTGTATTCGCGCACCTCCCATAGCATCCCTTGTATTGCTGTGCCTTCGCGCACCTCTCATACCTTCCCCTATATCGCCCTGTTTTCACGCACCTTCCATACCTTCCACTATATCGCTGTGTTTTCATGCACCTCTCATACCTCCCTCTATATCGCTGTGTTTTCACGCACCTCTCATAATTTCTCCTATATCGCCGTATTTTTGCACACCTCTCATGGCTTCCCCAATATCGCCGTGTTTTCATGCACATCTCATAACGGCTCCTATATCTCTGAGTATTCACGCACCTCCCATAGCATCCCCTATATGGCTGTGCCTTCGCGCACCGCTCATACCTTGCCCTATATCGCCCTGTTTCCCGCCCACCTCCCATGGCTTCGCATACATCGCTGTGTTTTTGCGCACCTCTCCTACCTTCCCCTATATCGCCCTATTTTCGCGCACATCCCATAAATTCAACTTTATCGCTGTGTTATTGCTTACCTCACATAGCTTCCCCTATATCGCCGTGTTTTCGTGCACCTCTCATGTCTTTCACCGATATCGCTTTGTTTCCACTCCTCTCATTACTTCCCCTATATCGCTCTGTGTTCTCGCACTTCTGATACTGTTCCCTGTATCAACGTGTTTTCGCTCAACTCTCATAATTTCACCTATATCGCCATGTTCTCGCACACCTCTCATATCTTCCCTTATATCACTGTGTTTTCGCGCACGTCCAATAGCGTCCCCTATATCGCTGTGTATTCACGCACCTCTCATGTCTTCCCCTATATCACTGTGTTTTCGTGCACCTCCCATACCATCCCCTATATTGCTGTGCCTTCGCACACCTCCCATACCTTCCCCTATATCGCTGTGTTTTCGTGTACCTCTCATACCTCCCCTTATATCGCAGTGTTTTCACGCATCTCTCATAATCTCTCCTGTATTGCCGTATTTTTGCATACCTCTCATAACTTCCCCTATATTGCCGTGTTTTTATGCACATCTCATAACGTCCCCTATATCGCTGTGTATTCGCGCACCTCCCATAGCATCCCCTATATCGCTGTGCCTTCGCGCACCTCTCGTACCTTCCGCTATATCGCACAGTTTTCGCGCACCTCCGATTCCTTCCCCTATGTGGCTGTGTTTTCGTGCACCTTTCATACCTTCCCCTATATCACTGTGTTTTCACACACCTCTCATAACTTCCCCTATATCACTGAATTTTGTGCACCTCTCATAACTTCTCTAATATCGCTGTTTTCATGCACATCTCATCACGTCCCCTATATCGCTGTGTATTTGCGCACCTCCCATAGCATCCCCTATATCGCTGTCTTTTCGTGCACATCCCATAGATTCAGCTTTATCGCTGTGTTATTGCTCACCTTTCATAGCTTCCCCTGTATCGCCGTGTTTTTGCTCACCTCTCATGTCTTCACCTAGATCGCTATGTTTTCGCTCCTCTCAATTCTTCCCCTATATCGCTGTGTTTTCTCGCACAATTGATACATTCTCCCGTATCACTGTGTTTTCGCACACCTCTCATTATTTCCCCTATATCGCCGTGTTCTTGCGCACCTCTCATACCTTCCCCTGTATGGCCCTGTTTTCGCACACATCCCATACCTTCCACTATATTGCCCTGTTTTCGTGCACCTCTCATGTCTTCCACTACATCGCTGTGTTTTCTGGCACCTCTGATGCTTTCCCCTGTAACGCCAAGTTTTCGCGCAACTCTCATACTTTCCCCTATATCGCCGTATATATGCGCACCTCTCATACCTCCCCCTATATTGTCATGTTTTTATGCACATCTCATACCGTCTCCTATATCGCTGTGTTTTCGCGCACTCCCATAGCATCCCCTATATCGCTGTGCCTTCGTGCACCTCTCATACCTTCCCCTATATCGCCCTGTTTTCGCGCACCTCCTATACCTTCCCTTATATCGCTGCGTTTTCGTGCACCTCTCATACCTTCCCCTATATGGCTGTGTTTTCATGCACATCTCATAACGTCCCCTATATCGCTGTGTATTTGTGCACCTTCCATTCCTTCCCGAATATATCTCTGTGTTTTCATGCACATCTCATACCTTCCCCTATATCGCTGTGCTTTCGCGCACCTCCCATAGTTTCGCCTGCATCGCTGTTTTCGCGCACCTCTCATACCTTCCCCTATATTAATGTGTTTTCATGCACATCTCATAACGTTGACATAATCGCTGTGTATTTGCGCACCCCCCATACTATCCCGTATATCACTGTGCCTTCGCGCACCTCTCATGCATTCCCGTATATCGCCCTGTTTTCGCGCACCTCCCATACTTTCCCCGATATCGCTGTGTTTTCGTGCTCCTCTCATACCTTCCCCTATATCGCTCTGTTTTCAGGCACCTCTCATGGCTTCCCCAATATCGCCGTGTATTCATGCACATCTCACACCGTCCCCTATATCGCTGTGTTTTGGCGCACCTCCCATATCTTCACCTTGATCGCTGTGTTATTCCTCAGCTCTCATAGCTTACCCTATATCGCCGTGTTTTCGCGCACCTCGCATGTCTTCAACTATATCGCTATGTTTTCGCTCCTATCATTACTTCCCGTATATCGCTGTGTTTTCTCGCACCTCTGATACATTCTCCTGTATTGCCATGTTTTCGCGCACCTCTTACAATTTCCCCTATATCGCCGTGTTCTCGCACACCTCTCATACCTTCCCCTATATCACTGTTTTTTTGCGCATGTCCCATATCGTCCCCTATATCGCTGTGTTTTCTCGCACCTCTGTTACATTCCCCTGTATCGCCGTGGTTTCGCGCACATCCCATAGGTTCCACTATATTGCCCTGTTTTTGCGCACCTCTCATGGCTTCCCCTATATCACGGTGTTTTCGCGCACCTCTCATAGCATCCCCTATATCGCTGTCCTTCACACACATCTCATACCTCCCCCTATATCGCCGTGTTTTCACGCATCTCTCATAATTTCTCCTATATCGCCGTATTTTTGCTCACCTCTCATACCTTCCCCAATATCGCTGTGTTTTCGTGCACCTCTCATTCCTTCCTTTATATCGCTGTGTTTTCACGCACCTCTCATAACTTCTCCTAATTCGCTGTATTTTTGCGCAGTTCTTATACTTTCCCCTATACTGCCGTGTTTTCATGCACATCTCATAACGCCCCCTATATCGCTGTGTATTCGCGCACACTCCATAGCATCCCTTGTATTGCTGTGCCTTCGCGCACCTCTCATACCTTCCCCAATTTCGCCCTGTTTTCGCGCACCTTCCATACCTTCCACTATATCGCTGTGTTTTCAGGCACCTCTCATACCTCCCTCTATATCGCTGTGTTTTCACGCACCTCTCATAATTTCTCCTATATTGCCGTACTTTTGCACACCTCTCATGGCTTCCCCAATATCGCCATGTTTTAATGCACATCTCTTAACGTCCCATATATCGCTGTGTATTCGCGCACCTCTCATACCTTCCCCTATGTCGCCCTGTTTTCGCACACCTCCCATACCGTCCCCTATATCGCTGTATTTTCGCACACCTCTCATGGCTTCCCCAATATCGCCGTGTTTTCATGCACATCTCATAACATCTCCTATGTCTCTGAGTATTCACACACCTCCCATTGCATCCCCTATATCGCTGTGCCGTCGCGTACCGCTCATACCTTCCCCTATATCGCCCTGTTTCCCGTGCACTTCCCATGGCTTCGCATACATCGCTGTGTTTTTGCGCACCTCTCATACCTTCCCCTATATCGCCCTGTTTTCGCGCACATCCCATAACTTCAACTTTATCGCTGTGTTATTGCTTACCTCTCATAGCTTCCCTTATATCGCCGTGTTTTCGCGCACCTCTCATGTTTTCACCCATATCGCTGTGTTTCCGCTCCTCTCATTACTTCCCCTATATCGCTCTGTGTTCTCGCACTTCTGATACTGTTCCCTGTATCAACGTGTTTTCGCTCAACTCTCATAATTTCACCTATATCGCCGTGTTCTCGCACACCTCTCATATCTTCCCCTATATCACTGTGTTTTCGCGCACGTCCAATAGCGTCCGCTATATTGCTGTGTTTTCACGCACCTCTCATGTCTTCCCCTATATCACTGTGTTTTCGTGCACCTCCCATACCATCCCCTATATTGCTGTGACTTCGCACACCTCTCATACCTTTCCCTATATTGCTGTGTTCTCGCACACCTCTCATACCTTCCCCTATATCGCCCTGTTTTCGCACACCTCTCATACCTCCCCTTATATCGCTGTGTTTTCACGCACCTCTCATACCTTCTCCTGTATTACTGTATTTTTCCGTACCTCTCATAACTTCCCCTATATTGCCGTGTTTTTACGCACATCTCATAACGTCCCCTATATCGCTGTGTATTCGCGCACCTCCCATAGCATCCCCTATATCGCTGTGCCTTCACGAACCTCTCATACCTTCCGCTATATCGCACAATTTTCGCGCACCTCCGATTCCTTCCCCTATATCGCTGTGTTTACACACACCTCTCATAACTTCTCCTATATCACTGAGTTTTTGTTCACCTCTCATACCTCCCCTAATATCGCTGAGTTTTCATGCACATCTCATCACGTCCCCTGTATCGCTGTGTATTCGCGCACCTCCCATAGCATCCCCTATATCCCTGTGCCTTGCACACCTCTCATAGTTTTCCTTATATCGCTGTCTTTTCGCGCACGTCCCATAGATTCAGTTTTATCGCTGTATTATTGCTCACCTCTCATAGCTTCCCCTGTATCGCCGTGTTTTTGTTCACCTCTCATAGCTTCCCCCATATCGCCGTGTTTTCGCGCACCTCTCATGTCTTCACCTAGATCGCTGTTTTCGCTCCTCTCAATACTTCCCCTATATCGCTGTTTTTTCTCGCACAATTGATACATTCTCCCGTATCGCTGTGTTTTCGCACACCTCTCATTATTTCCCCGATATCGCCGTGTTCTCGCGCACCTCTCATACCTTCCCCTATATGGCCCTGTTTTCGTGCACATCCCATACTTTCCACTATATTACCCTGTTTTCGTGCACCTCTCATGTCTTCCACTACATCGCTGTGTTTTCTGGCACCTCTGATGCATTCCCCTGTAATGCCAAGTTTTCGCGCACCTCTCATACTTCCCCTATGTCGCCGTATATATGCGCACCTCTCATACCTCCCCCTATATTGCCATGTTTTTATGCACATCTCATACCGTCTCCTATATCGCTGTGTTTTCGCGCACTCCCATAGCATCCCCTATATCGCTGTGCCTTCGTGCACCTCTCATACCTTCCCCTATATCGCCCTCTTTTCGCGCACCTCCTATACCTTCCCTTATATCGCTGCGTTTTCGTGCACCTCTCATACCTTCCCCTATATGGCTGTGTTTTCATGCACATTTCATAAGTCCCCTATATCTCTGTGTTTTTGTGCACCTTTCATATCTTCCCCTATATCGCTGTGTTTTCGCACACCTCTCATAACTTCTCCTATATCGCTGTGTTTTTGTGCACCTCTGATATCTTCCCTAATATCGCTGCGTTTTCATGCACATCTCATCACGTCCCCTATATCACTGTGTATTCACGCACCTCCCATAGCATCCCCTATATCGCTGTGCCTTGCGCACCTCTCATAGCTTCCCCTATATCGCTGTCTTTTCGCGCACATCCCATAGATTCACCTTTATCGCTGTGTTATTGCTTACTTCTCATAGCTTCCCCTGTATCGCCGTGTTTTTGCTCACCTCTCATAGCTTCCCCTATATCGCCGTGTTTTCGCGCACCTCTCATGTCTTCACCTAGATCTCTATGTTTTCGCTCCCCTCAATACTTCCCCTATATCGCTGTGTTTTCTCGCACATCTGATACACTCTCCCGTATCGCCGTGTTTTCGCACACCTCTTACAATTTCCCCTATATCGCCGTGTTCTCGCACACCTCTCATGCCTTCCCCTATATCACTGTTTTTTTGCGCATGTCCCATAGCGTCCCCTATATCGCTGTGTTTTCTCGCACCTCTGATACATTCCCCTGTATCGCCGTGGTTTTGCGCACATCCCATAGGTTCCACTTTTTCGCCTTGTTTTTGCATACCTCTCATGTCTTCCCCTATATTACGGTGTTTTCGCGTACCTCTCATAGCATCCCCTATATCGCTGTGCCTTCGCGCACCTCTCATAACTTCCCCTATATTGCCCTGTTTTCGCGCACCTCCCATACCTTCCCCAATATCGCAGTGTTTTCGTGCACCTCTCATACCTTCCCTTATATCGCTGTGTTTTCACGCACCTCTCATGTCTTCCCGAATATCACTGTATTTTTGCGCAGCTCGTATAACTTCCTCTATATTGCCGTGTTTTCATGCACATCTCATAACGTCCCCTATATCGCTGTGTATTTACGCACCTCCCACACCATCCCCTATATCACTGTGCCTTCGCGCACCTCTCATGCATTACCGTATATGCTGTGTTTTTACACAACGCTCATACCTTCCCCAATATCACCTTGTTTTCGTGCACATCTCATAATGTCCCCAATGTCGCTGGGTTTTCACGCACCTCTCATAACTTCCCCTATATCGCCCTGTTTTCGCGCTCCTCTCATACCTTCACCTATATCACTATGTTTTCACGCAGCTCTCATACCTTCCCCTATATCGATGTATTTTTTTCGCACATCTCATATCTTCCCCTATATCGCTGTGCTTTCGCGCACCTCCCATAGCTTCGCCTACATCGCTGTTTTCGCGCACATCTCTTAGCTTCACCTTATATCGCTGCGTTTTCATGCACCTCTCATACCTTCCCCTATATTGCCCTGTTTTCACGCACCTCCTATACCTTCCCTTATATCACTGCGTTTTCGTGCACCTCTCATAGCTTCCCCTATATGGCTGTGTTTTCATGCACATCTCATAACTCCCCTATATCGCTGTGTATTCGTGCACCTCCCATTCCTTCCCGTATACATCTCTGTGTTTTCGTGCACCTTTCATACCTTCCCCTATATCGCTGCGTTTTCATGCACATATCATCATGTCCCCTATATAGCTGTGTATTCACGCACCTCCCATAGCATCCCCTATATCGCTCTGCCTTGCGCACCTCTGATAGCTTCCCCTATATCACTGTCTTTTCGCTCACATCCCATAGATTCACCTTTATCGCTTTGTTATTGCTCACCTCTCATAGCTTCCCCTGTATTGCCGTGTTTTCGCACACCTCTCATAATTTCCCCTATATCGCCGTGTTCTCGCACACCTCTCATACCTTACCCTATATCGCCCTGTTTTCATGCACATTGCATAGCTTCCACTATATTGCCCTGTTTTCCCGCACCTCTCTTGTATTCCACTACATCACTGTGGTTTCTGGCACCTCTGATGCATTCCCCTGTAATGCCAAGTTTTCGCGCACCTCTCATACTTTCCCCTATCTCGCTGTGTTTTCGCACATCTCTCATACCTTCCCCTATATCACTGTGTTTTCGCGCACGTCCCATAGCGTCCTCTATATCGCTGTGCTTTCATGCACCTCTCATACCTTCCCCTACATTGCCCTGTTTTAGCGCACATCCCATAGCTTCCACTATATAGCCCTGTTTTTGCGCACCTCTCATGTCTTCCCCTACATCGCTGTGTTTTCTCACACCTCTGATGCATTCCCCTGTAATGCCAAGTTTTCGCGCACCTCTCATAATTTCCCCTATATCACCGTGTTTTCGCGCACCTCTCATAGCTTCCCTTATATCGCCGTGTTTTCATACACATCTCATACCGTCCCCTATATCACTGTGTTTTCGCGCACCTCCCATAACATCCCCTATATCGCTGTGCCTTCGTGCACCTCTCATACCTTCTCCTATATCGCCGTGTTTTCATGCACATCTCATAACGTCCCCTATATTGCTGGGTTTTCACGCACCTCTCATAGCTTCCCCTATATCGTCCTGTTTTTGCGCACCTCTCAGAACTTCCTCTATATCGCTGTGTTTTCACACACCTCTCATGGTTTCCCGACTATCGCCGTGTATTCATGCACATCTCATACCGTCCCCTATATCGCTGTGTCTTGCGCACCTCTCATACCTTCCCCTATATCGCTGTCCTTTCGCACACATCCCAGAGATTCACCTTTATCGCTGTGTTATTGCTCACCTCTCATAGCTTCCCCTGTATTGCCGGGTTTTAGCTCACCTCTCATAGCTTCCACTATATTGCCTTGTTTTCGCGCACCTCTCATGTCTTCCCCTATATCACTGTGTTTTCGCGCACCTTCGATAGCATCCCCTATATTGCTGTGCCTTCGCATACCTCTCATAACTTCATCTATATCACCCTGTTTTCGAGCACCTTCCATACCTTCTCCTGTATCGTTGTGCCTTGCGCACCTCTCGTACCTTCCCCTATATCGCTGTCTTGTCGCGCACATCCTATAGATTCACCTTTATCGCTGTGTTATTGCTCACCTCTCATAGCTTCCCCTACATCGCCGTGATTTTATGCACATCTCATAACGTCCCCTATATCATTGTGTTTTCGTGCACCTTCCATAACATCCCCTATATTGCTGTGCCTTCATCTATATCACCCTGTTTTCGAGCACCTTCCATACCTTCTCCTATATCGCTGTGCCTTGCGCACCTCTCATAACTTCCCGTATATCGCTGTGTTTTCGCACACCTCTCATACCTTCACCTACATCGCAGTGTATTTGCGCACTTGTCATAACTTCCCCTATATCGCCGTATTGTTATGCACATCTCATAACGTCCCCTATATCGCTGTGTATTCGCGCACCTCCCATAGCATCCCCTATAGCGCCCTGTTTTCGTGCACCTCCCATTCCTTCACTTATATCGCCCTGTTTTCGCGCACCTCCCATTCCTTCACCAATATCGCTGTTTTCGTGCACCTCTCATACCTTCCCCTATATCGCTGTGTTTTCACACACCTCTCATAACTTCTCCTATATGGCTGTGTTTTTGTGCACCTCTCATACCTTCCCTAATATTGCTGCGTTTTCATGCACATCTCATCACGTCCCCTATAACGCTGTGTATTCACACACCTCCCATAGCATCCCCCATATCGCTGTACCTTGCGCACCTCTCATACCTTTCCCTATATCGCTGTCTTTTCGCGCACATCGCATAGATTCACCTTTATCGCTGTGTTATTGCTCACCTCTCATAGCTTCCCCTGTATCGCCGTGTTTTTGCTCACCTCTCATAGATTCCCATATATCGCCGTGTTTTCGCGCACCTCTCCTGTCTTCCCCTATATCACTGTGTTTTCGCGCACATTCCGTAGCATCCCCTATATAGCTGTGCCTTCACATACCTCTCATAACTTCATCTATATCGCCCTGTTTTTGCGCACCTCCCATTCCTTCACCTATATCGCCGTGTTTTCGCGCACGTCCCATTCCTTCACATATATCGCCCTGTTTTCGCGCACCTCCCATTCCTTCACCTATATCGCTGTTTTCGTGCACCTCTCATGCCTTCCCCTATATCGCTGTGTTTTCGCGCACCTCTCATACCTTCCCCTATATCGCTGTGTTTTCGTGCTCCTCTCATACCTTCACTAATATTGTTGCATTTTCATGCACATCTTATCACATCCCCTATATCGCTGTGTATTCACGCACCTCCCAGAGCGTCCCCTGTATCGCCGTGTTTTTTGCTCACCTCTCATAGCTTCCCCTATATCGCCCTGTTTTCGCGCACCTCCCATACTTTCCCGATATCGCTGTGTTTTCGTACTCCTCTCATACCTTCCCCTAAATCACTGTGTTTTCACGCACCTCTCTTAACTTCTCCTATATCGCTGTGTTTTTGCACACCTCTCATACCTTCCCCTATATCGCCGTGTTTTTACGCACATCTCATAACGTCCCCTATATCGCTGTGTTTTCTCGCACCTCTGATGGCTTCCCCGATATCGCCGTGTATTCATGCACATCTCATACCGTCCCCTATATCGCTGTATTTTCGCGCACCTCTCATACCTTCCCCTCTATCGCTGTGTTTTCACGCACCTCTCTTAACTTCTCCTATATCGCTGTGATTTGCAACACCTCTCATACCTTCCCCTATATCGCTGTGTTTTCAGGCACCTCTCATGGCTTCCCCAATATCGCCATGTATTCATGCACATCTCATACCGTCCCCTAAATCGTTGTGTTTTCGCGCACCTCCCATAGCTTTGCCTACATCGCTGTTTTCGCGCACATCCCATATCTTCACCTTGATCGCTGTGTTATTGCTCACCTTTCATAGCTTACCCTATATCGCCGTGTTTTCACGCACCTCGCATGTCTTAACTTATATCGCAATGTTTTCGCTCCTATCATTACTTCCCCTATATCGCTGTGTTTTCTCGCACCTCTGATACATTCTCCTGTATTGCCATGTTTTCGCGCACCTCTTACAATTTCCCCATATCGCCGTGTTCTCACACACCTCTCATACATTCCTCTATATCACTGTTTTTTTGCGCATGTCCCATGGCGTTCCCTATATGGCTGTGTTTTCTCGCATCTCTGATACATTCCCCTGTATCGCCGTGGTTTCGCGCACATCCCATAGTTTCCACTATATTGCCCTGTTTTTGCGCACCTCTCATGTCTTCCCCTATATCACGGTGTTTTCGCGCACCTCTCATAGCATTCCCTGTATTGCTGTGCCTTCACGCACCTCTCATAACTTCCCCTATATCGCCCTGTTTTCGCTCACCTCCCATACCTTCCCCAATATCGTTATGTTTTCGTGCACCTCTCCTACCTTCCCTTATATCGCTGTGTTTTCACGCACCTCTCATAACTTCCCCTATATCGCCCTGTTTTCGCTCACCTCCCATACCTTCCCCAATATAGCTATGTTTTCGTGCACCTCTCCTTCCTTCCTTATATCGCTGTGTTTTCACGCACCTCTCATAACTTCTCCTATAACGCTGTATTTTTGCGCAGCTCCAATACCTTCCCCTATATTGCCGTGTTTTCATGCACATCTCATAATGTCCCCTATATCTCTGTGTATTCGCGCACCTGCCATAGCATCCCCTATATCGCTGTGACTTCGCGCACCTCTCATACCTTCCCCTATATCGCCCTGTCTTAGCACACTCCCATAGCGTCGCCTATATCGCTGTATTTTCGCACACCTCTCATGGCTTCCCCAATATCGCTGTGTTTTCATACACGTCCCATAACGTCCCCTATATCGCTGGGTTTTCACGCACCTCTCATAACTTCCACTGTATCGCCCTGCTTTCGAGTACCTCCCATACCTTCCCCTATATCGCTGTGTTTTCGTGTACCTCTCATACCTCCCCCGATATCGCTGTGTTTTCACACACCTCTCATAACTTCCCCTATATCGCCCTGCTTTCGAAAACTTCCCATACCTTCCCCTATATCGCTGTGTTTTCGTGTACCTCTCATACCTCCCACTATATCGCTGTGTTTTCACACACCTCTCATAACTTCTCCTATATTGCTGTATTTTTGCGCACCTCTCATAACTTCCCCTATATCGCCGTGTTTTTATGCACATCTCATAACGTCCCCTATATCGCTGTGTATTCAAGCACCTCCCATTCCTTCCCGTGTATATCTCTGTGTTTTCGTGCACCTTTCATACCTTCCCCTATATCGCTGTGTTTTCGCACACCTCTCATATCTTCTCCTATATCACTGTGTTTTTGTACACCTCTCATACCTTCCCTAATATCGCTGCGTTTTCATGCACATCTCATCACGTCCCCTATATCGCTGTGTATTCATGCACCTCCTATAGCATCCCCTATATCGCTGTGCCTTGCGCACCTCTCATACCTTCCCCTATATCGCTGTCTTTTCGCGCACATCCCATAGATTCAGCTTTATCGCCGTGTTTTTGCTCACCTCTCATAGCTTCTCCTATATCGCCGTGTTTTCGCGCACCTCTCATGTCATCACCTAGATCGCTATGTTTTCGCTCCTCTCAATACTTCCCCTATATCGCTGTGTTTTCTAGCACATATCATACATTCTCCCGTATCGCCGTGTTTTCACACACCTCTCATAATTTCCCCTATATCGCCGTGTTCTCGCACAGCTATCATACCCTCCCCTATATCACTGTGTTTTTGCGTACGTCCCATTCCGTCCCCTATATCGCTGTGTTTTCGCGCACCTCTCATACCTTCACCTACATCGCCCTGCTTTCGTGCACATCCCATAGCTTCCACTATATTGCCCTGTTTTCGTGCACCTCTCATGTATTCCACTACATCGCTGAGTTTTCACGCACCTCTCATACTTTCCCCAATATCGCCGTGTTTCTGTGCACCCCTCATACCTTCCCCAATATCGCCCTGTTTTCGCGCATCTCCTATACCTTCCCTTATATCGCTGCGTTTTCGTGCACCTCTCATACCTTCCCGTATATCGCTGTGTTTTCATGCACATCTCATAACGTCCCCTATTTCACTGTGTATTCGTGCACCTCCCATAACATTCTCTATATCGCTCTGCCTTCACACACCTCTCATACCTTTCCCTATATCACCGTGTTTTCATGCACATCTCATAACGTCCCCTATATTGCTGGGTTTTCACGCACCTCTCATAACTTCCCCTATATCACTCTGTTTTCGCACTCCTTTCATACCTTCACCTATATCACTGTGTTTTCACGCACCTCTCATAACTTCCCCTATATCGCTGTGTTTTCGCACACCTCTCATGGTTTCCCGTCTATCGCCGTGCATTCATGTGCATCTCATACCGTCCCGTATATCGCTGTGCTTTCGCGCACCTCTCATACCTTCCCCTATATCGCTGTGTTTTTGTGCACCTCTCATACCTTCACTAATATCGTTGCATTTTCATGCACATCTCATCACATTCCCCATATCGCTGTGCATTCACGCACCTCCAATAGTATCCCCTATATCGCTGTGCATTCACGCACCTGCCATAGTATCCCCTATATCGCTGTGCCTTCGTGCTCCTCTCATACCTTCCCCTATATCGCCCTGTTTTCGTGCATCTCCCATTCCTTCCCCTATATCGCTGTGTTTTCGTGCACCTTTCATACCTTCCCCTGTATCACTGTGTTTTCACACACGTCTCATAACTTCTCCGATATCGCTGTGTTTTTGTGCACCTCTCATACCTTCCCTAATATCGATGCGTTTTCATGCACATCTCATCACGTCCCCTATATCGCTGTGTATTCACGCACCTCCCATAGCATCCCCTATATCGCTGTGCATTGCACACCTCTCATACCTTGCCCTATATCGCTGTCTTTTCACGCACATCCAATAGATTCACCTTTATTGCTGTGTTATTGTTCACTTCTCATAGCTTCCCCTGTATCGCCGTGTTTTTGCTCACCTCTCATAGCTTCCCCTATATCGCCATGTTTTCGTGCACCTCTCATGTCTTCACCGAGATCGCTATGTTTTCCCTCCTCTCATTACTTCCCCTATATCGCTGTGTTTTCTCGCACATCTGATACATTCTCCCGTATCGCCGTGTTTTCGTGCACCTCTCATAATTTCCCCTATCTCGCCGTTTTCTCGCACATCTCTCATACCTTCCCCATATCACTGTGTTTTCGCGCACGTCCCATTGCGTCCCCTATATCGCTGTGTTTTCGGGCACCTCTCATACCTTCCCCTGCATCGCCCTGTTTTTGCGCGCATCTCATGTCTTCCCCTACATCGCTGTGTTTTCTCGCGTCTCTCATGCATTCGCCTGTCATGCCAAGTTTTCGCGCACCTCTCATTCTTTCCCATATATCGCCGTGTTTTCATGCACCTCTCATAGCTTCCCATATATCGCCGTGTTTTCATACACATCTCATACCGTCCTCTATATCACTGTGTTTTCGCGCACCTCCCATAGCATCCCCTATATCGCTGTGCCTTCGTGCACTTCTCATACCTTCCCCTATATCGCCGTGTTTTCATGCACATCTCATAACGTCCCCTATATTGCTGGGTTTTCACGCACCTCTGATAACTTCCCCTATATCTCCCTGTTTTTGCGCACCTCTCATACCGTCCCCTATATCGATGTCTTTTCGCACACATCCCATAGATTCACCTTTATCGCTGTGATATTGCTCACCTCTCATAGCTTCGCCTGTATCGCCGGGTTTTAGCACACCTCTCATAGCTTCCACTATATCGCCCTGTTTTCGCGCACCTCTCATGTCTTCCCCTATATCACTGTGTTTTTGCGCACCTTCCATAGCATCCCCTATATTGCTGTGCCTTCGCATACCTCTCATAACTTCATCTATATCACCATTTTCAAGTACCTTCCATACCTTCCCCTATATCGCTGTGCCTTGCGCACCTTTCATACCTTCCCCTATATCGCTGTCTTTTCGCGCACATCCCATAGATTCACCTACATCGCCGTGTTGTTGCGCACCACTCATAACTTCCCCTATATCGCTGTATTGTTATGCTCATCTCATCACGTCCCCTATATCGCTGTGTATTCATGCACCTCCCATAGCATCCCCTATATCGCTGTGCCTTGCACACCTCTCATACCTTCCCCTATATCGCTGTCTTTTCGCGCACATCCCATAGATTCACCTTTATCGCTGTGTTTTTGCTCACCTCTCATAGCTACCCCTGTATCGCCGTCTTTTTGCTCACCTCTCATAGCTTCCCCTATATTGCTGTGTTTTCGCGCACCTCTCCTGTCTTCCCCAATATCACTGTGTTTTCGCGCACCTCTCATACCTTCCCCTATATCGCTGTGTTTTCGTGCTCCTCTCATACCTTCCCTAATATCGCTGCATTTTCATGCACATCTCATCACGTCCCCTATATTGCTGTGTATTCACGCACCTCCCATAGTATCCCCTATTTCGCTGTGCCTTGTGCACCTCTCATAGCTTCCCCTATATCGCTGTGTTTTCACGAACCTCTCTTAACTTCTCCTATATCGCCGTGTTTTCGTGCACCTTCCATACCTTCCCCTATATCGCTGTGTTTTCGCACACCTCTCATAACTTCTCCTATCTAGCTGTGTTTTTGTGCACCTCTCATACCTTCCCTAATACCGTTGCGTTTTCTTGCACATCTCATCACGTCCCCTATATCGCTGTGTATTCGCGCACCTCCCATAGCATCCCCTATATCGCTTTGCCTTCATGCACCTCTCATACCTTCCCCTATATCGCCGTGTTTTTATGCACATTTTATAACGTCCCCTATATCGCTGTGTTTTCTCGCACCTCTGATGGCTTCCCCGATATCGCCATGTATTCATGCACATCTCATACCGTCCCCTATATTGCTATGTTTTCGCGCACCTCTCATACCTTCCCCTATATCGCTGTGTTTACACGCACCTCTCTTAACTTCTCGTATATCGCTGCATTTTCGTGAACTTCTCATACCTTCCCCTATATCGCTGTGTTTTCATGCACATCTCATAACGTCCCCTATTTCCCTGTGTATTCGTGCACCTCCCATAACATTCCCTGTATCGCTCTGCCTTCACGCACCTCTCATAACTTCCCCTATATCGCCGTGTTTTCATGCACATCTCATAACGTCCCCTATATTGCTGGATTTTCACGCATCTCTCATAACTTCCCCTATATCGCCCTGTTTTCGCACTCCTCTCATACCTTCACCTATATCACTGTGTTTTCATGCACCTCTCATAGCTTCCCCTATATTGCTGTGTTTTTCGCACACCTCTCATACCTTCACTAATATCGTTGCATTTTCATGCACATCTCATCACGTCCCCTATATCGCTGTGCATTCACGCACCTCCCATAGTATCCCCTATATCGCTGTGCCTTCGCGCACCTCTCAAACCTTCCCCTATATCGCCCTGTTTTCGTGCATCTCCCATTCCTTCCCCTATATCGCTGTGTTTTCGTGCACCTTTCATACCTTCCCCTATATCACTGTGTTTTCACACACCTCTCATAACTTCTACTATACCGCTGTGTTTTTGTGCGCCTCTCATACCTTCCCTAATATCGCTGCAGTTTCATGCACATCTCATCACGTCCCCTATATCGCTGTGTATTCACGCACCTCCCATAGCATCCCCTATATCGCTGTGCCTTGCGCACCTCTCATACCTTCCCCTGTATCACCGTGTTTTTGCTCATCTCTCATAGATTCCCCTATATCGCCCTGTTTTCATGCACCTCCCATACCTTCCCCGATATCGTTGTGTTTTCATGCTCTTCTCATACCTTCCCCTATATCGCTGTGTTTTCAGGCACCTTTCATGGCTTCCCCAATATCGCCGTGTATTCATGCACATCTCATACCGTCCCCTATATCGCTGTGTTTTCGCGCACCTCCCATAGCTTCGCCTACATCGCTGTTTTCACGCACATCCAATAGCTTCACCTTGATCGCTGTGTTATTGCTCACCTCTCATAGCTTACCCTATATCGTTGTGTTTTCACGCACCTCGCATGCCTTCACCTATATCGCTGTTTTCGCTCCTATCATTACTTCCCCTATATCGCTGTGTTTTCTCGCACCTCTTACAATTTCCCTTATATCGCCGTGTTCACGCACACCTCTCATACCTTCCCCTATATCGCCGTGTTCACGCACACCTCTCATACCTTCCCCTATATCACTGTTATTTGGCGCATGTCCCATAGCTTCCCCTATATCACTGTGTTTTCGCGCTCCTCTCATAACTTCCCCAATATCGCCCTGTTATCACGCACATCGCCTAGCTTCCACAATATTGCCCTGTTTTCGCGCACCTCTCATGTCTTCCACTATATAACTGTGTTTTCGCACACCTCCCATAGCAAACCCTATATTGCTGTGCCTTCGCACACTTCTCATACCTTCCTCTATATCGCCTTGTTTTCGAGCACCTCCCATACCTTCCCCTTATCGCTGTGATTTCGTGTACCTCTCATATCTCCCCCTATATTGCTGTGTTTTCACGCACCTCTCATAGCGTCCCCTATATCGCTGTATATTCACATACCTCCCATCGCATCCCCTATATCGCTGTGACTTGCGCACCTCTCATAGCTTCCCCTATATTGCTGTCTTTTCGTGCACATCCCATAGATTCAGCTTTATCGCTGTGTTATTGATCTCCTCTCATAGCTTCCCCTGTATCGCCGTGTTTTTGCTCACCTCTCATGTCTTCACCTAGATCGCTATGTTTTCGCTCCTCTCAATACTTCCCCTATATCGCTGTGTTTTCTCGCACAATTGATACATTCTCCCGTATCGCCATGTTTTCGCACACCTCTCATACCTTCCCCTATATCGCTGTGTTTTTGTGCACCTCTCATACCTTCACTAATATCGTTGCATTTTCATGCACATCTCATCACGTCCCCTACATCGCTGTGCATTCACGCACCTCCCATAGTATCCCCTATACCGCTGTGCCTTCGCGCACCTCTCATACCTTCCCCTATATCGCCCTGTTTTCGTGCATCTCCCATTCCTTCCCCTATATCGCTGTGTTTTCGTGCACCTCTCCTACCTTCCCTTATATCGCTGTGTTTTCACGCACCTCTCATAACTTCTCCTATATCGCTGTATTTTTGCGCAGCTCCAATACCTTCCCCTATATTGCCGTGTTTTCATGCACATCTCATAATGTCCCCTATATCTCTGTGCATTCGTGCACCTGCCATAGCATCCCCTATATCGCTGTGACTTCGCGCACCTCTCATACCTTCCCCTATGTCGCCCTGTCTTCGCACACTCCCATAGCGTCGCCTATATCGCTGTGCCTTCGTGCACCTCTCATACCTTCTCCTATATCGCTGTGTTTTCATGCACGTCTCATAACGTCCCCTATATCGCTGGGTTTTCACGCACCTCTCATAACTTCCACTATATCGCCCTGATTTCGAGCACCTCCCATACCTTCCCCTATATCGCTGTGTTTTCGTGTACCTCTCATACCTCCCCCTATATTGCTGTGTTTTCACACACCTCTCATAACTTCCCCTATATCGCCCTGCTTTCGAGCACCTCCCATGCCTTCCCCTATATCGCTGTGTTTTCGTGTACCTCTCATACCTCCCCCTATATCGCTGTGTTTTCACACACCTCTCATAACTTCCCCTATATCGCCGTGTTTTTATGCACATCTCATAACGTCCCCTATATCGCTGTGTATTCGAGCACCTCCCATTCCTTCCTGTGTATATCTCTGTGTTTTCGTGCACCTTTCATACCTTCCCCTATATCGCTGTGTTTTCGCACACCTCTCATATCTTCTCCTATATCACTGTGTTTTTGTACACCTCTCATACCTTCCCTAATATCGCTGCGTTTTCAGGCACATCTCATCACGTCCCCTATATCACTGTGTTTTCACTCACCTCTCATAGCTTCCCCTATATCGCTGTCTTTTCACGCACATCCCATAGATTCAGCTTTATCGCCGTGTTTTTGCTCACCTCTCATAGCTTCTCCTATATCGCCGTGTTTTCGCGCACCTCTCATGTCATCACCTAGATCGCTATGTTTTCGCTCCTCCTAATACTTCCCCTATATCGCTGTGTTTTCTAGCACATCTCATACATTCTCATGTATCGCCGTGTTTTCGCACACCTCTCATAATTTCCCCTATATCGCCGTGTTGTCGCACACCTCTCATACCTTCCCCTATATCACTGTGTTTTCGCGCACGTCCCATTGCGTCCCCTATATCGCTGTGCTTTCGCGCACCTCTCATACCTTCCCCTGCATCGCCCTGTTTTTGCGCGCCTCTCATGCATTCGCCTGTCATGCCAAGTTTTCGCGCACCTCTCATTCTTTCCCATATATCGCCGTGTTTTCACGCACCTCTCATAGCTTCCCATATATCGCCGTGTTTCCATACACATCTCATACCGTCCCCTATATCACTGTGTTTTCGCGCACCTCCCATAGCATTCCCTATATCGCCGTGTTTTCATGCACATCTCATAACGTCCTCTATATTGCTGGGTTTTCACGCACCTCTCATAACTTCCCCTATATCGCTGTGTTTTCGCAAACCTCTCATGGATTCTCGACTATCGCCGTGTATTCATGCACATCTCATACCGTCCCCTATATCGCTGTGTTTTCGCATACCTCTCATACCCTCCCCTATATCGATGTCTTTTCGCCCACATCCCATAGATTCACCTTTATCGCTGTGATATTGCTCACCTCTCATAGCTTCCCCTGTATCGCTGGGTTTTAGCTCACCTCTCATAGCTTCCACTATATTGCCTTGTTTTCGCGCACCTCTCATGTCTTCCCCTATATCACTGTGTTTTTGCGCACCTTCCATAGCATCCCCTATATTGCTGTGCCTTCGCATACCTCTCATAACTTCATCTATATCACCCTGTTTTCGAGTACCTTCCATACCTTCCCCTATATCGCTGTGCCTTGCGCACCTTTCATACCTTCCCCTATATCGCTGTCTTTTCGCGCACCTCCCATTCCTTCACCTATATCGCTGTTTTCGTGCACCTCTCATACCTTCGCCTATATCGCCCTGTTTCCCGCGCACATCCCATGGCTTCGCCTACATCGCTGTGTTTTTGCGCACCTCTCATACCTTCCCTAATATCGCTGCGTTTTCATGCACATCTCATCACGTCCCCTATATCGCTGTGTATTCATGCACCTCCCATAGCATCCCCTATATCGCTGTGCCTTGCACACCTCTCATACCTTCCCCTATATCGCTGTCTTTTCGCGCACATCCCATAGATTCAGCTTTATCGCTGTGCTTTTGCTCACCTCTCATAGCTACCCCTGTATCGCCGTCTTTTTGCTCACCTCTCATAGCTTCCCCTATATCGCTGTGTTTTCGCGCACCGCTCCTGTCTTCCCCTATATCACTGTGTTTTCGCGCACCTCTCATACCTTCCCCTATATCGCTGTGTTTTTGTGCACCTCTCATACCTTCACAAATATAGTTGCATTTTCATGCACATCTCATCACGTCCCCTATATCGCTGTGCCTTCGCGCACCTCTCAAACCTTCCCCTATATCGCCCTGTTTTCGTGCATCTCCCATTCCTTCCCCTATATCGCTGTGTTTTTGTGCACCTCTCATACCTTCCCTAATATCGCTGCATTTTCATGCACATCTCATCACGTCCCCTATATCGCTGCGTATTCATGCACCTCCTATAGCATCCCCTATATCGCTGTGCCTTGCGCACCTCTCATACCTTCCCCTATATCGCTGTCTTTTTGCGCACTTCCCATAGATTCACCTTTATCGCTGTGTTATTGCTCACCTCTCAGAGCTTCCCCTGTATCACCATGTTTTTGCTCACCTCTCATAGATTCCCCTATATCGCCCTGTTTTCATGCACCTCCCATACCTTCCCCGATATCGCTGTGTTTTCGTGCTCTTCTCATACCTTCCCCTATATCGCTGTGTTTTCACGCACCTCTCTTAACTTCTCCTATATTGCTGTGTTTTTGCACACCTCTCATACCTTCCCTTATATTGCTGTGTTTTCAGGCACCTCTCATGGCTCCCCCAATATCGCCGTGTATTCATGCACATCTCATACCGTCCCCTATATCGCTGTGTTTTCGCGCACCTCCCATAGCTTCGCCTATATTGCTGTTTTCGCGCACATCCAATAGCTTCACCTTGATCGCTGTGTTATTGCTCACCTCTCATAGCTTACCCTATATCGTCGTGTTTTCATGCACCTCGCATGTCTTCACCTATATCGCTATGTTTTCGCTCCTATCATTACTTCCCCTATATCGCTGTGTTTTCTCGCACTTCTGATACATTCTCCTGTATTGCCATGTTTTCGCGCACCTCTTACAATTTCCCCTATATTGCCGTGTTCACGCACACCTCTCATACCTTCCCCTATATCACTGTTTTTTTGCGCATGTCCCATAGCTTCCCCTATATCACTGTGTTTTCGCGCTCCTCTCATAACTTCCCCAATATCGCCCTGTTATCACGCACATCGCCTAGCTTCCACAATATTGCCCTGTTTTCGCGCACCTCTCATGTCTTCCCCTATATAACTGTGTTTTCGCACACCTCCCATAGCAAACCCTATATTGCTGTGCCTTCGCACACCTCTCTATATCGCCTTGTTTTCGAGCACCTCCCATACCTTCCCCTTATCACTGTGTTTTCGTGTACCTCTCATACCTCCCCCTATATCGCTGTGTTTTCACGCACCTCTCATAACTTCTCCTATATCTCTGTGTATTCACGCACCTCCCATAGCATCCCCTATATTGCTGTGCCTTGCGCACTTCTCATACCTTCCCCTATTTCGCTGTCTTTTCGCGCACATCCCATAGATTCAGCTTTATTGCTGTGTTATTGCTCTCCTCTCATAGCTTCCCCTGTATTGCCGTGTTTTTGCTCACCTCTCATGTCTTCACCTAGATCGCTATTTTTTCGCTCCTCTCAATACTTCCCCTATATCGCTGTGTTTTCTCGCACATTCTCATACATTCTCATACATTCCCCTATATCGCCCTGTTTTCGTGCATCTCCCATTCCTTCCCCTATATCGCTGTGTTTTCGTGCACCTTTCATACCTTCCCCTATGTCACTGTGTTTTCACACACCTCTCATAACTTCTACTATATCGCTGTGTTTTTGTGCACCTCTCATACCTTCCCTAATATAGCTGCATTTTCATGCACATCTCATCACGTCCCCTATATCACTGTGTATTCACGCAGCTCCCATAGCATCCCCTATAGCGCTGTGCCTTGCGCACCTCTCATACCTTCCCCTATATCGCTGTCTTTTTGCGTACATCCCATAGATTCAGCTTTATCGCTGTGTTATTGCTCACCTCTCATAGCTTCCCCTGTATCACCATGTTTTTGCTCACCTCTCATAGATTCCCCTATATCGCCCTGTTTTCGTGCACCTCCCATACCTTCCCCGATATCGCTGTGTTTTTGTACACCTCTCATACCTTCCCCTATATCGCTGTGATTTCAGGCACCTCGCATGGCTTCCCCAATATCGCCGTGTATTCATGCACATCTCATACCGTCCCCTATATCGCTGTGTTTTCGCACACCTCCCATAGCTTCGCGTACATTTCTGTTTTCGCGCACATCCCATAGCTTCACCTTGATCGCTGTGTTATTGCTCACCTCTCATAGCTTACCCTATATCGTCATGTTTTCACACACCTCGCATGTCTTTACCTATATCGCTATGTTTTCGCTACTATCATTACTTCCCCTATATCGCTGTGTTTTCTCGCACCTCTGATACATTCTCCTGTATTGCCATGTTTTCGCGCACCTCTTACAATTTCCCCTATATCGCCATGTTCACGCACACCTCCCATACCTTCCCCTTATCGCTGTGTTTTCGTGTACCTCTCATACCTCCCCCTATATCGTTGTGTATTCACGCACCTCCCATAGCATCCCCTATATCGCTGTGCTTTCGTGCACCTTTCATACCTTCCCCTATATCGCCGTTTTCACGCACCTCCCATTCCTTCCCCTATATCGCTGTGCTTTCACACACCTCTCATAATTTCTCCAATACCGCTGTGTTTTTGTGCACCTCTCATACCTTCCTCTATTTCGTTGTGTTTTCACGCACCTCTTATAACTTCTCCTACATTGCTGTATTTTTGTGCACCTCTCATAACTTCCCCTATATCGCTGTGTTTTTGTGCACCTCTCATACCTTCCCCTATATCACTGTGTTTTCGCGCTCCTCTCATAACTTCCCCAATATCGCCCTGTTATCACGCACATCGCCTAGCTTCCACAATATTGCCCTGTTTTCGCGCACCTCTCATGTCTTCCCCTATATAACTGTGTTTTCGCACACCTCCCATAGCAAACACTATATTGCTGTGCCTTCGCACACCTCTCTATATCGCCTTGTTTTCGAGCACCTCCCATACCTTCCCCTTATCACTGTGTTTTCGTGTACCTCTCATACCTCCCCCTATATCGCTGTGTTTTCACGCACCTCTCATAACTTCTCCTATATCTCTGTGTATTCACGCACCTCCCATAGCATCCCCTATATTGCTGTGCCTTGCGCACTTCTCATACCTTCCCCTATTTCGCTGTCTTTTCGCGCACATCCCATAGATTCAGCTTTATTGCTGTGTTATTGCTCTCCTCTCATAGCTTCCCCTATATCGCTGTGTTTCTGTGCACCTCTCATACCTTCCCCTATATCACTGTGTTTTCGCGCACGTCCCATAGCGTCCCCTATATCGCTGTGTTTTCGCGCACCTCTCATTCCTTCCCCTATATCGCCCTGTTTTCGAGCACATCCCATAGCTTCCACTATATTGCACTGTTTTCGCGGAACTCTCATGTCTTCCCCTACATCACTGTGTTTTCTCGCACTTCTGATGCATTCCCATGTAACGCCAAGCTTTCGCGCACCTCTCATACTTTCTCCTATATTGCCGTGTTTTCGCGTACCTCTCATAGCTTCACCTATATCACCATGTTCTCATACACATCTCATACTGTCTCCTATATCACTGTGTTTTCGCGCACCTCCTATAGCAGCCCCTACATCGCTGTGCCTTCGTGCACCTCTCACACCTTCCCCTATATCGCCCTGTTTTCGCGCACCTCCTATACTTTCCCCTATGTCGCTGTGTTTTCACGCATCTCTCATGGCTTCCTCAATGTCGCCGTGTATTCATGCACGTCTCATACCGTCCCCTATATCGCTGTGTTTTCGCGCACCTCCCATAGATTCGCCTACATCGCTGTTTTCGCACACCTCTCATAGCTTCCCCTATATCGCCCTGTTCTCGTGCACAACCAATAGCTTCCACTATATTGCCCTGCTTTCGCGCACCTCTCATGTATTCCACGACATAGCTGTGTTTTCTGGCACCTCTGATGCATTCCCCTGTATCGCCAAATTTTCGCGCACCTCTCATACTTTCCCCTATATCACCGTGTTTACGCGCACCTCTCATACCTCCCCCTATATCGCCATGTTTTTATGCACAACTCATACCGTCTCCTATATCGCTGTGTTTTCGCGCACCTCCCATAGCATCCCCTATATCGCTGTGTTTTCGCACACCTCTCATACCTTTCCCTATATCGCTGTGTTTTTGTGCACCTCTCATACCTTCACTAATATCGTTGCATTTTCATGCACATCTCATCACGTCCCCTACATCGCTGTGCATTCACGCACCTCCCATAGTATCCCCTATACCGCTGTGCCTTCGCGCACCTCTCATACCTTCCCCTATATCGCCCTGTTTTCGTGCATCTCCCATTCCTTCCCCTATATCGCTGTGTTTTCGTGCACCTCTCCTACCTTCCCTTATATCGCTGTGTTTTCACGCACCTCTCATAACTTCTCCTATATCGCTGTATTTTTGCGCAGCTCCAATACCTTCCCCTATATTGCCGTGTTTTCATGCACATCTCATAATGTCCCCTATATCTCTGTGCATTCGCGCACCTGCCATAGCATCCCCTATATCGCTGTAACTTCGCGCACCTCTCATACCTTCCCCTATGTCGCCCTGTCTTCGCACACTCCCATAGCGTCGCCTATATCGCTGTGCCTTCGTGCACCTCTCATACCTTCTCCTATATCGCTGTGTTTTCATGCACGTCTCATAACGTCCCCTATATCGCTGGGTTTTCACGCACCTCTCATAACTTCCACTATATCGCCCTGATTTCGAGCACCTCCCATACCTTCCCCTATATCGCTGTGTTTTCGTGTACCTCTCATACCTCCCCCTATATCGCTGTGTTTTCACACACCTCTCATAACTTCCCCTATATCGCCCTGCTTTCGAGCACCTCCCATGCCTTCCCCTATATCGCTGTGTTTTCGTGTACCTCTCATACCTCCCCCTATATCGCTGTGTTTTCACACACCTCTCATAACTTCCCCTATATCGCCGTGTTTTTATGCACATCTCATAACGTCCCCTATATCGCTGTGTATTCGAGCACCTCCCATTCCTTCCCGTGTATATCTCTGTGTTTTCGTGCACCTTTCATACCTTCCCCTATATCGCTGTGTTTTCGCACACCTCTCATATCTTCTCCTATATCACTGTGTTTTTGTACACCTCTCATACCTTCCCTAATATCGCTGCGTTTTCAGGCACATCTCATCACGTCCCCTATATCACTGTGTTTTCACTCACCTCTCATAGCTTCCCCTATATCGCTGTCTTTTCACGCACATCCCATAGATTCGCTTTATCGCCGTGTTTTTGCTCACCTCTCATAGCTTCTCCTATATCGCCGTGTTTTCGCGCACCTCTCATGTCATCACCTAGATCGCTATGTTTTCGCTCCTCCTAATACTTCCCCTATATCGCTGTGTTTTCTAGCACATCTCATACATTCTCATGTATCGCCGTGTTTTCGCACACCTCTCATAATTTCCCCTATATCGCCGTGTTGTCGCACACCTCTCATACCTTCCCCTATATCACTGTGTTTTCGCGTACGTCCCATTGCGTCCTCTATATCGCTGTGTTTTCGCGCACCTCTCATACCTTCCCCTATTCGCCCTGTTTTCGTGCACATCCCATAGCTTCCACTATATTGCCCTGTTTTCGTGCACATCTCATGTATTCCACCACATCGCTGTGTTTTCGCGCACCTCTCATACCTCCCCCTATATCGCCGTGTTTTTATGCACATCTCATACTGTCCCCTATATTACTGTGTTTTCGCGCACCTCCCATAGCATCCCCTATATCGCTGTGCCTTCGCGCACCTCTCATACCTTCCCCAATATCGCCGTTTTCGCGCACCTCCCATACCTTCCCCTATATCGCTGTGTTTTTGTGCACCTCTCATACCTTCCCCAATATCGTCCTGTTTTCGTGCATCTCCTATACCTTCCCTTATATTGCTACGTTTTCGTGCACCTCTCATACCGTCCCGTATATTGCCCTGTTTTCGCGCACCTCCTATACCTTCCCTTGTATCGCTGCATTTTCGTGCACCTCTCATACCTTCCCCTATATCACTGTGTTTTCATGCACATCTCATAACGTCCCCTATTTCACTGTGTATTCGTGCACCTCCCATAACATTCTCTATATCGCTCTGCCTTCACACACCTCTCATACCTTCACCTATATCACTGTGTTTTCACGCACCTCTCATAACTTCCCCTATATCGCTGTGTTTTCGCACACCTCTCATGGATTCCCGTCTATCGCCGTGTATTCATGCACATCTCATACCGTCCCGTATATCGCTGTGCTTTCGCGCACCTCTCATACCTTCCCCTATATCGCTGTGTTTTTGTGCACCTCTCATACCTTCACTAATATCGTTGCATTTTCATGCACATCTCATCACATTCCCCATATCGCTGTGCATTCACGCACCTCCAATAGTATCCCGTATATCGCTGTGCATTCACGCACCTGCCATAGTATCTCCTATAACGCTGTGCCTTCGCGCACCTCTCATACCTTCCCCTATATCGCCCTGTTTTCGTGCATCTCCCATTCCTTCCCCTATATCGCTGTGTTTTCGTGCACCTTTCATACCTTCCCCTTTGTCACTGTGTTTTCACACACCTCTCATAACTTCTCCTATATCGCTGTGTTTTTGTGCACCTCTCATACCTTCCCTAATATCGATGCGTTTTCATGCACATCTCATCACGTCCCCTATATGGCTGTGTATTCACGCACCTCCCATAGCATCCCCTATATCGCTGTGCATTGCGCACCTCTCATACCTTCCCCTATATCGCTGACTTTTCGCGCACATCCCATAGATTCACCTTTATCGCTGTGTTATTGTTCACCTCTCATAGCTTCCCCTGTATCGCCGTGTTTTTGCTCACCTCTCATAGCTTCCCCTATATCGCCATGTTTTCGTGCACCTCTCATGTCTTCACCGAGATCGCTATGTTTTCGCTCCTCTCATTACTTCCCCTATATCGCTGTGTTTTCTCACACATCTGATACATTCTCCCGTATCGCCGTGTTTTCGCACACCTCTCATAATTTCCCCTATCTCGCCGTGTTCTCGCACATCTCTCATACCTTGCCCTATATCACTGTGTTTTCGCGCACGTCCCATTGCGTCCCCTATATCGCTGTGCTTTCGCGCACCTCTCATACCTTCCCCTGCATCGCCCTGTTTTTGCGCGCATCTCATGTCTTCCCCTACATCGCTGTGTTTTCTCGCGCCTCTCATGCATTCGCCTGTCATGCCAAGTTTTCGCGCACCTCTCATTCTTTCCCATATATCGCCGTGTTTTCACGCACCTCTCATAGCTTCCCATATATCGCCGTGTTTCCATACACATCTCATACCGTCCCCTATATCACTGTGTTTTCGCGCACCTCCCATAGCGTCCCCTATATCGCTGTGTTTTCGCGCACCTCTCATTCCTTCCCCTATATCGCCCTGTTTTCGAGCACATCCCATAGCTTCCACTATATTGCACTGTTTTCGCGGAACTCTCATGTCTTCCCCTACATCACTGTGTTTTCTCGCACTTCTGATGCATTCCCATGTAACGCCAAGCTTTCGCGCACCTCTCATACTTTCTCCTATATTGCCGTGTTTTCGCGTACCTCTCATAGCTTCACCTATATCACCATGTTCTCATACACATCTCATACTGTCTCCTATATCACTGTGTTTTCGCGCACCTCCTATAGCAGCCCCTACATCGCTGTGCCTTCGTGCACCTCTCACACCTTCCCCTATATCGCCCTGTTTTCGCGCACCTCCTATACTTTCCCCTATGTCGCTGTGTTTTCACGCATCTCTCATGGCTTCCTCAATGTCGCCGTGTATTCATGCACGTCTCATACCGTCCCCTATATCGCTGTGTTTTCGCGCACCTCCCATAGATTCGCCTACATCGCTGTTTTCGCACACCTCTCATAGCTTCCCCTATATCGCCCTGTTCTCGTGCACAACCAATAGCTTCCACTATATTGCCCTGCTTTCGCGCACCTCTCATGTATTCCACGACATAGCTGTGTTTTCTGGCACCTCTGATGCATTCCCCTGTATCGCCAAATTTTCGCGCACCTCTCATACTTTCCCCTATATCACCGTGTTTACGCGCACCTCTCATACCTCCCCCTATATCGCCATGTTTTTATGCACAACTCATACCGTCTCCTATATCGCTGTGTTTTCGCGCACCTCCCATAGCATCCCCTATATCGCTGTGTTTTCGCACACCTCTCATACCTTTCCCTATATCGCTGTGTTTTTGTGCACCTCTCATACCTTCACTAATATCGTTGCATTTTCATGCACATCTCATCACGTCCCCTACATCGCTGTGCATTCACGCACCTCCCATAGTATCCCCTATACCGCTGTGCCTTCGCGCACCTCTCATACCTTCCCCTATATCGCCCTGTTTTCGTGCATCTCCCATTCCTTCCCCTATATCGCTGTGTTTTCGTGCACCTCTCCTACCTTCCCTTATATCGCTGTGTTTTCATGCACCTCTCATAACTTCTCCTATATCGCTGTATTTTTGCGCAGCTCCAATACCTTCCCCTATATTGCCGTGTTTTCATGCACATCTCATAATGTCCCCTATATCTCTGTGCATTCGCGCACCTGCCATAGCATCCCCTATATCGCTGTAACTTCGCGCACCTCTCATACCTTCCCCTATGTCGCCCTGTCTTCGCACACTCCCATAGCGTCGCCTATATCGCTGTGCCTTCGTGCACCTCTCATACCTTCTCCTATATCGCTGTGTTTTCATGCACGTCTCATAACGTCCCCTATATCGCTGGGTTTTCACGCACCTCTCATAACTTCCACTATATCGCCCTGATTTCGAGCACCTCCCATGCCTTCCCCTATATCGCTGTGTTTTCGTGTACCTCTCATACCTCCCCCTATATCGCTGTGTTTTCACACACCTCTCATAACTTCCCCTATATCGCCGTGTTTTTATGCACATCTCATAACGTCCCCTATATCGCTGTGTATTCGAGCACCTCCCATTCCTTCCCGTGTATATCTCTGTGTTTTCGTGCACCTTTCATACCTTCCCCTATATCGCTGTGTTTTCGCACACCTCTCATATCTTCTCCTATATCACTGTGTTTTTGTACACCTCTCATACCTTCCCTAATATCGCTGCGTTTTCAGGCACATCTCATCACGTCCCCTATATCACTGTGTTTTCACTCACCTCTCATAGCTTCCCCTATATCGCTGTCTTTTCACGCACATCCCATAGATTCAGCTTTATCGCCGTGTTTTTGCTCACCTCTCATAGCTTCTCCTATATCGCCGTGTTTTCGCGCACCTCTCATGTCATCACCTAGATCGCTATGTTTTCGCTCCTCCTAATACTTCCCCTATATCGCTGTGTTTTCTAGCACATCTCATACATTCTCATGTATCGCCGTGTTTTCGCACACCTCTCATAATTTCCCCTATATCGCCGTGTTGTCGCACACCTCTCATACCTTCCCCTATATCACTGTGTTTTCGCGTACATCCCATTGCGTCCCCTATATCGCTGTGTTTTCGCGCACCTCTCATACCTTCCCCTATTCGCCCTGTTTTCGTGCACATCCCATAGCTTCCACTATATTGCCCTGTTTTCGTGCACATCTCATGTATTCCACCACATCGCTGTGTTTTCGCGCACCTCTCATACCTCCCCCTATATCGCCGTGTTTTTATGCACATCTCATACTGTCCCCTATATTACTGTGTTTTCGCGCACCTCCCATAGCATCCCCTATATCGCTGTGCCTTCGCGCACCTCTCATACCTTCCCCAATATCGCCGTTTTCGCGCACCTCCCATACCTTCCCCTATATCGCTGTGTTTTTGTGCACCTCTCATACCTTCCCCAATATCGTCCTGTTTTCGTGCATCTCCTATACCTTCCCTTATATTGCTACGTTTTCGTGCACCTCTCATACCGTCCCGTATATTGCCCTGTTTTCGCGCACCTCCTATACCTTCCCTTGTATCGCTGCATTTTCGTGCACCTCTCATACCTTCCCCTATATCACTGTGTTTTCATGCACATCTCATAACGTCCCCTATTTCACTGTGTATTCGTGCACCTCCCATAACATTCTCTATATCGCTCTGCCTTCACACACCTCTCATACCTTCACCTATATCACTGTGTTTTCACGCACCTCTCATAACTTCCCCTATATCGCTGTGTTTTCGCACACCTCTCATGGATTCCCGTCTATCGCCGTGTATTCATGCACATCTCATACCGTCCCGTATATCGCTGTGCTTTCGCGCACCTCTCATACCTTCCCCTATATCGCTGTGTTTTTGTGCACCTCTCATACCTTCACTAATATCGTTGCATTTTCATGCACATCTCATCACATTCCCCATATCGCTGTGCATTCACGCACCTCCAATAGTATCCCGTATATCGCTGTGCATTCACGCACCTGCCATAGTATCTCCTATAACGCTGTGACTTCGCGCACCTCTCATACCTTCCCCTATATCGCCCTGTTTTCGTGCATCTCCCATTCCTTCCCCTATATCGCTGTGTTTTCGTGCACCTTTCATACCTTCCCCTTTGTCACTGTGTTTTCACACACCTCTCATAACTTCTCCTATATCGCTGTGTTTTTGTGCACCTCTCATACCTTCCCTAATATCGATGCGTTTTCATGCACATCTCATCACGTCCCCTATATGGCTGTGTATTCACGCACCTCCCATAGCATCCCCTATATCGCTGTGCATTGCGCACCTCTCATACCTTCCCCTATATCGCTGACTTTTCGCGCACATCCCATAGATTCACCTTTATCGCTGTGTTATTGTTCACCTCTCATAGCTTCCCCTGTATCGCCGTGTTTTTGCTCACCTCTCATAGCTTCCCCTATATCGCCATGTTTTCGTGCACCTCTCATGTCTTCACCGAGATCGCTATGTTTTCGCTCCTCTCATTACTTCCCCTATATCGCTGTGTTTTCTCACACATCTGATACATTCTCCCGTATCGCCGTGTTTTCGCACACCTCTCATAATTTCCCCTATCTCGCCGTGTTCTCGCACATCTCTCATACCTTGCCCTATATCACTGTGTTTTCGCGCACGTCCCATTGCGTCCCCTATATCGCTGTGCTTTCGCGCACCTCTCATACCTTCCCCTGCATCGCCCTGTTTTTGTGCGCATCTCATGTCTTCCCCTACATCGCTGTGTTTTCTCGCGCCTCTCATGCATTCGCCTGTCATGCCAAGTTTTCGCGCACCTCTCATTCTTTCCCATATATCGCCGTGTTTTCACGCACCTCTCATAGCTTCCCATATATCGCCGTGTTTCCATACACATCTCATACCGTCCCCGATATCACTGTGTTTTCGCGCACCTCCCATAGCATTCCCTATATCGCCGTGTTTTCATGCACATCTCATAACGTCCTCTATATTGCTGGGTTTTCACGCACCTCTCATAACTTCCCCTATATCGCTGTGTTTTCGCAAACCTCTCATGGATTCTCGACTATCGCCGTGTATTCATGCACATCTCATACCGTCCCCTATATCGCTGTGTTTTCGCATACCTCTCATACCCTCCCCTATATCGATGTCTTTTCGCACACATCCCATAGATTCACCTTTATCGCTATGATATTGCTCACCTCTCATAGCTTCCCCTGTATCGCTGGGTTTTAGCTCACCTCTCATAGCTTCCACTATATTGCCTTGTTTTCGCGCACCTCTCATGTCTTCCCCTATATCACTGTGTTTTTGCGCACCTTCCATAGCATCCCCTATATTGCTGTGCCTTCCATACCTCTCATAACTTCATCTATATCACCCTGTTTTCGAGTACCTTCCATACCTTCCCCTATATCGCTGTGCCTTGCGCACCTTTCATACCTTCCCCTATATCACTGTCTTTTCGCGCACCTCCCATTCCTTCACCTATATCGCTGTTTTCGTGCACCTCTCATACCTTCGCCTATATCGCCCTGTTTCCCGCGCACCTCCCATGGCTTCGCCTACATCGCTGTGTTTTTGCGCACCTCTCATACCTTCCCTAATATCGCTGCGTTTTCATGCACATCTCATCACGTCCCCTATATCGCTGTGTATTCATGCACCTCCCATAGCATCCCCTATATCGCTGTGCCTTGCACACCTCTCATACCTTCCCCTATATCGCTGTCTTTTCGCGCACATCCCATAGATTCAGCTTTATCGCTGTGCTTTTGCTCATCTCTCATAGCTACCCCTGTATCGCCGTCTTTTTGCTCACCTCTCATAGCTTCCCCTATATCGCTGTGTTTTCGCGCACCGCTCCTGTCTTCCCCTATATCACTGTGTTTTCGCGCACCTCTCATACCTTCCCCTATATCGTTGTGTTTTTGTGCACCTCTCATACCTTCACAAATATAGTTGCATTTTCATGCACATCTCATCACATCCCCTATATCGCTGTGCCTTCGCGCACCTCTCAAACCTTCCCCTATATCGCCCTGTTTTCGTGCATCTCCCATTCCTTCCCCTATATCGCTGTGTTTTTGTGCACCTCTCATACCTTCCCTAATATCGCTGCATTTTCATGCACATCTCATCACGTCCCCTATATCGCTGTGTATTCATGCACCTCCTATAGCATCCCCTATATCGCTGTGCCTTGCGCACCTCTCATACCTTCCCCTATATCGCTGTCTTTTTGCGCACTTCCCATAGATTCACCTTTATCGCTGTGTTATTGCTCACCTCTCAGAGCTTCCCCTGTATCACCATGTTTTTGCTCACCTCTCATAGATTCCCCTATATCGCCCTGTTTTCATGCACCTCCCATACCTTCCCCGATATCGCTGTGTTTTCGTGCTCTTCTCATACCTTCCCCTATATCGCTGTGTTTTCACGCACCTCTCTTAACTTCTCCTATATTGCTGTGTTTTTGCACACCTCTCATACCTTCCCTTATATTGCTGTGTTTTCAGGCACCTCTCATGGCTCCCCCAATATCGCCGTGTATTCATGCACATCTCATACCGTCCCCTATATCGCTGTGTTTTCGCGCACCTCCCATAGCTTTGCCTATATTGCTGTTTTCGCGCACATCCAATAGCTTCACCTTGATCGCTGTGTTATTGCTCACCTCTCATAGCTTACCCTATATCGTCGTGTTTTCATGCACCTCGCATGTCTTCACCTATATCGCTATGTTTTCGCTCCTATCATTACTTCCCCTATATCGCTGTGTTTTCTCGCACTTCTGATACATTCTCCTGTATTGCCATGTTTTCGCGCACCTCTTACAATTTCCCCTATATCGCCGTGTTCACGCACACCTCTCATACCTTCCCCTATATCACTGTTTTTTTGCGCATGTCCCATAGCTTCCCCTATATCACTGTGTTTTCGCGCTCCTCTCATAACTTCCCCAATATCGCCCTGTTATCACGCACATCGCCTAGCTTCCACAATATTGCCCTGTTTTCGCGCACCTCTCATGTCTTCCCCTATATAACTGTGTTTTCACACACCTCCCATAGCAAACCCTATTGCTGTGCCTTCGCACACCTCTCTATATCGCCTTGTTTTCGAGCACCTCCCATACCTTCCCCTTATCACTGTGTTTTCGTGTACCTCTCATACCTCCCCCTATATCGCTGTGTTTTCACGCACCTCTCATAACTTCTCCTATATCTCTGTGTATTCACGCACCTCCCATAGCATCCCCTATATTGCTGTGCCTTGCGCACTTCTCATACCTTCCCCTATTTCGCTGTCTTTTCGCGCACATCCCATAGATTCAGCTTTATTGCTGTGTTATTGCTCTCCTCTCATAGCTTCCCCTGTATTGCCGTGTTTTTGCTCACCTCTCATGTCTTCACCTAGATCGCTATTTTTTCGCTCCTCTCAATACTTCCCCTATATCGCTGTGTTTTCTCGCACATTCTCATACATTCTCATACATTCCCCTATATCGCCCTGTTTTCGTGCATCTCCCATTCCTTCCCCTATATCGCTGTGTTTTCGTGCACCTTTCATACCTTCCCCTATGTCACTGTGTTTTCACACACCTCTCATAACTTCTACTATATCGTTGTGTTTTTGTGCACCTCTCATACCTTCCCTAATATAGCTGCATTTTCATGCACATCTCATCACGTCCCCTATATCACTGTGTATTCACGCAGCTCCCATAGCATCCCCTATAGCGCTGTGCCTTGCGCACCTCTCATACCTTCCCCTATATCGCTGTCTTTTTGCGTACATCCCATAGATTCAGCTTTATCGCTGTGTTATTGCTCACCTCTCATAGCTTCCCCTGTATCACCATGTTTTTGCTCACCTCTCATAGATTCCCCTATATCGCCCTGTTTTCGTGCACCTCCCATACCTTCCCCGATATCGCTGTGTTTTTGTACACCTCTCATACCTTCCCCTATATCGCTGTGATTTCAGGCACCTCTCATGGCTTCCCCAATATCGCCGTGTATTCATGCACATCTCATACCGTCCCCTATATCGCTGTGTTTTCGCACACCTCCCATAGCTTCGCGTACATTTCTGTTTTCGCGCACATCCCATAGCTTCACCTTGATCGCTGTGTTATTGCTCACCTCTCATAGCTTACCCTATATCGTCATGTTTTCACACACCTCGCATGTCTTTACCTATATCGCTATGTTTTCGCTACTATCATTACTTCCCCTATATCGCTGTGTTTTCTCGCACCTCTGATACATTCTCCTGTATTGCCATGTTTTCGCGCACCTCTTACAATTTCCCCTATATCGCCATGTTCACGCACACCTCCCATACCTTCCCCTTATCGCTGTGTTTTCGTGTACCTCTCATACCTCCCCCTATATCGTTGTGTATTCACGCACCTCCCATAGCATCCCCTATATCGCTGTGCTTTCGTGCACCTTTCATACCTTCCCCTATATCGCCGTTTTCACGCACCTCCCATTCCTTCCCCTATATCGCTGTGCTTTCACACACCTCTCATAATTTCTCCAATACCGCTATGTTTTTGTGCACCTCTCATACCTTCCTCTATTTCGTTGTGTTTTCACGCACCTCTTATAACTTCTCCTACATTGCTGTATTTTTGTGCACCTCTCATAACTTCCCCTATATCGCTGTGTTTTTGTGCACCTCTCATACCTTCCCCTATATCACTGTGTTTTCGCGCACGTCCCATAGCGTCCCCTATATCGCTGTGTTTTCGTGCACCTCTCATTCCTTCCCCTATATCGCCCTGTTTTCGAGCACATCCCATAGCTTCCACTATATTGCACTGTTTTCGCGGAACTCTCATGTCTTCCCCTACATCACTGTGTTTTCTCGCACTTCTGATGCATTCCCATGTAACGCCAAGCTTTCGCGCACCTCTCATACTTTCTCCTATATTGCCGTGTTTTCGCGTACCTCTCATAGCTTCACCTATATCACCATGTTTTCATACACATCTCATACCGTCTCCTATATCACTGTGTTTTCGCGCACCTCCTATAGCAGCCCCTACATCGCTGTGCCTTCGTGCACCTCTCACACCTTCCCCTATATCGCCCTGTTTTCGCGCACCTCCTATACTTTCCCCTATGTCGCTGTGTTTTCACGCATCTCTCATGGCTTCCTCAATGTCGCCGTGTATTCATGCACGTCTCATACCGTCCCCTATATCGCTGTGTTTTCGCGCACCTCCCATAGATTCGCCTACATCGCTGTTTTCGCACACCTCTCATATCTTCCCCTATATCGCTGTCTTTTCGCGCACATCCCATAGCTTCACCTTTATCGCTGTGATAATGCTCAACTCTCATAGCTTCACCTATATCGCCGTTTTTTCGCACACCTCGCATGTCTTCACCTATATCGCTATGTTTTCGCTCCAATCATTACTTCCCCTATGTCGCTGTGTTTTCTCGCACCTCTGAAACATTCCCCTGTATCACCATGTTTTCCACACCTCTTATAATTTTCCTAATATCGCCGTGTTCCCGCAGACTTCTCATGCCTTCCCCTATATCACTGTGTTTTTGCGCACGTCCCATAGCGTCCCCTATATCGCTGTGTTTTCTCGCACCTCTGATGCATTCCCCTGTATTGCCGTGTTTTCGGGCACATCCCATAGCTTCCACTATATTGCCCTGTTTTTTGTGCACCTCTCATGTCTTCTCCAATATCACTGTGTTTTCGCGCACCTCCCATAGCATCCCCTATATAGCAGTGCCTTCGCGCACCTCTCTTGCCTTCCCCTATATCGCCCTGTTTTCGCGCACTTCCCATACATTCCCCTATATCGCTGTGTTTTCATGCACCTCCCATAGCATCCCCTATATTGCTGTGCCTTCGCGCACCTATCTTACCTTCCCCTATATAGCCCTGTTTTCGCGCACCTCCCATACATTCCCCTATATCGCTGTGTTTTCGTGCACCTCTCATACCTCTCCCTATATCGCTGTGTTTTCACGCACCTCTCATAACTTCTCCTGTATCGCTGTATTTTTGTGCACCTCTCATAGCTTCCCCAATATAGCCGTGTTTTCATGCACATCTCTTAAAGTCCCCTATATCGCTGTGTATTCGCGCACCTCCCATAGAGTCCCCTATATTGCTGTGTTTTCGCGTAGCTCTCATTTCTTCCCTGATATCTCCGTGTTTTCATGCACATCTCATACCATCCCCTATATCACTGTGCCTTCGCGCACCTCTCATACCTTCCCCTATATCGCTGTGTTTTCGTGCACCTCTCATACCTTCACACCTTCCCCTATATCGCTGTGTTTTCACTCACCTCTCATAACTTCTCATATATCGCCATGTTTTTACGGACCTCTCACAATTTCCCCTATATAGCCATGTTCTTGCACACCTCTCATACCTTCCATGATATCACTGTGTTTTCGCGCACGTCCCATAGCATCCCCTGTATCGCTGTGTTTTCGGACACCTCTCATACCTTTCCCTGTATTGCCATGTTTTCACGCATATCCCATAGCTTCCACTATATAGCCCTGTTTTCGAGCACCTCTCATGTCTTCCCCTATATCACTGTGTTTTCGCGCACCTCCCATACCTTCCTCCGTATCGCTGTGTTTTCGTGCACCTCTCATAACTTCTCCTATATCGCTGTATTTTTGCGCACCTCTCATACCTTCCCCTATATCGCCGTGTTTTCAATCACATCTCATAACGTCCCCCATATTGCTGTGTATTCGCGCACCTCCCATAGAATCCCCTATATCGCTGTGCCTTTGCGCACATCTCATATCTTCCCCTATATCGTCCTGTTTTCGTGCACCTCCCATACCTTCCCTTTTATCGTTGTGTTTTCGTGCACCTCTCATACCTTCCCCTATATTGCTGTGTTTTCGCGCATCTCTCATGGTTTCCCCAATATTGACGTGTATTCATGCACATGTCATACCGTCCCTTATATCGCTGTGTTTTCGCGCACCTCTCATACCTTCCCCTATATCACTGTCTTTTTGCGCACATCCCATGGCTTCATCTTTATCACTGTGTTATTGCTCACCTCTCATAGCTTCCCCTATATCACTGTGTTTTTACGCACCTCTCATTTCTTCACCTATATCACTGTTTTCGCTCCTGTCATTACTTCCATTATATCGCTGTTTTCTCACACCTCTGATACATTCCCCTGTATCGCCGTGCTGTCACGCACCTCTCATAATTTCCCCTACATCGCTGTATTCTCGCACACCTCTTCATACCTTCCCCTATATCACTGTGTTTTCGCGCACATCCCATAGCTTCCACTACATTGCCCTGTTTTCGCGCACCTCTCATGTCTTCCCCTACATCACTGTGTTTTCTCACACCTCTGATGCATTCCCCTATAACGCCAAGTTTTCACGCACCTCTCCTACTTTCCCCTAAATCGCCGTGTTCTCGCGCAGCTCGCATACCTTCCCCTATATCACTGTGTATTCACGCACGTCCCATGGAGTCCCCTATATTGCTGTGTTTTCGCGCAGCTCTCATACCTTCCCCTATATCGCCCTGTTTTCATGCACATCCCATAGCTCTCACTATATTACCCTGTTTTCGTACACCTCTCATGTCTCCCCTATATCGCTGTATTATTGCTTCTCTCATAACTTCCCCTATATCGCTGTGTATTCTTGCTCCTGTGATGCATTCCCCTGTATCGCCGTGTTTTTGCGCACCTCTCATACTTTCCCCTATATCGCCGTGTTTTCACGCATCTCTCATTTCTTCCCCGATATCTCCGTGTTTTCATGCACATCTCATACCGTCCCCTATATCACTGTGCCTTCGCGCACCTTTCATACCTTCCCCTATATCACTGTGTTTTCGTGCACCTCTCATACCTTCACACCTTCCCCTATATCGCTGTGTTTTCACTCAACTCTCATAACTTCTCATATATCGCCGTGTTTTTACGGTTCTCTCATAATTTCCCCTATATAGACATGTTCTTGCACACCTCTCATACCTTCTGCTATATCACTGTGTTTTTGCGCACGTCCCATAGCAACCCCCGTATCGCTGTGTTTTCGGGCACTTCTCATAACTTTCCCTGTATCGCCATGTTTTCGCGCATATCCCATCATTCCACTATATAGCCCTGTTTTTGAGCACCTCTCATGTCTTCCCCTATATCACTGTGTTTTTGCGCACCTCCCATACCTTCCTCTATATCGCTGTGTTTTCGTGCACCTCTCATACCTTCCCCTATATCGCTGTGTTTTCACGCACCTCTCATAACTTCTCCTATATCGCTGTATTTTTGCGCACCTCTCATACTTTCCCCTATATCGCCGTGTTTTCAATCACATCTCATAACGTCCCCCATATTGCTGTGCATTCGTGCACCTCCCATAGAATCCCCTATATCGCTGTGCCTTCGCGCACATCTCATACCTTCCCCTATATCGTCCTGTTTTCTCGCACCTCCCAGACCTTCCCTTTAATCGTTGTGTTTTCGTGCACCTCTCATACCTTCCCCTATATTGCTGTGTTTTCGCGCATCTCTCATGGCTTCCCCAATATTGCCGTGTATTCATGCACATCTCATACCGTCCCTTATATCGCTGTTCCTTTGCGCACCTCCCATAGCTACGCCCACGTCGCTGTGCTTTCGCGCACCTCTCATACCTTCCCCTATATCGCTGTCTTTTTGCACACATCCCATAGCTTCATCTTTATCGCTGTGTTATTTCTCACTTCTCATAGCTTCCCCTATATCACTTTGTTTTCATGCACCTCTCTTAACTTCCCCTATATCGCCGTGTTTTTGCGCACCTCTCATAACTTACCCTATATCGCCGTGTTATTATGCACATCTCATAATGTCCTCTATATCGCTGCATATTTGCGCACCTCCCATAGCATCCCTTATATCGCTGCGCCTTCGCGCACCTCTCATACCTTCCCAAATATCGCCCTGTTTTCGCGCACCTCCCATTCCTTCACCAATATCGCTGTTTTCGTGCACCTCTCATACCTTCTCCTATATCGCTGTGCCTTCGCGCACCTCTCATACCTTCCCCTATATCGCCCTGTTTTCACACTCCTCTCATACCTTCCCCTATATCAATGTGTTTTCACGCACCTCTCATACCTTCCCCTATATCGCTGTGTTTTCGCACACCTCTCATGGCTTCCCGACTATCGCCGTGTATTCATGCACATCTCATAGCTTTCCCTATATCGCTGTGTTTTCGTGCACCTCTCATACCTTCCCCTATATCGATGTATTTCTGCGCACATCTCATAACGTCCCCTTTATCGCTGTGTATTCGCGCACCTCCCATACCATCCCCTATATCACTGTGCCTTCGCGCACCTCTCATGCATTCCCGTATATCGCTGTGTTTTTGCACACCTCTCATACCTTCCCCAATATCACTGTGTTTTCATGCACATCTCATAACGTCCCCAATGTCGCTGGGTTTTCACGCACCTCTCATAAATTCCCCAATATCACCGTGGTTTCATGCACATCTCATAACGTCCCCAATGTCGCTGGGTTTTCACGCACCTCTCATACCTTTGCCGATATCGCTGTGTTTTCGTGCTCCTCTCCTACCCTCCCCTATATTACTGTGTTTTCACGCACCTCTCTTAAATTCTCCTATATCGCTGTGTTTTTGCACAACTCTCATACCTTCCCCTATATCGCTGTGTTTTCAGGCACCTCTCATGGCTTCCCCAATATCGCCGTGTATACATGCACATCTCATACCGTCCCCTATATCGCTGTGTTTTGGCGCACCTCCCATAGCTTCGCCTACATCGCTGTTTTCGCGCACATCCCATAGCTTCACCTTCATCGCTGTGTTATTGCTCAGCTCTCATAGCTTACCCTATATCGCCGTGTTTTCGCGCACCTCGCATGTCTTCACCTATATCGCTATGTTTTCGCTTCTATCATTACTTCCCCTATATCGCTGTGTTTTCTCGCACCTCTGATACATTCTCCTGTATTGCCATGCCTTTGCGCACCTCTTACAATTTCCACTATATCGCCGTGTTCTCGCACACCTCTCATACCTTCCCCTATATCACTGTTTTTTTGTGCATGTCCCATAGCGTACCCTATATCGCTGTGTTTTCTCGCGCCTCTGATACATTCCCCTGTATCGCCGTGGTTTCGCGCACATCCCTTAGGTTCCACTATATTGCCCTGTTTTTGCGCACCTCTCATGTCTTCCCCTATATCACGGTGTTTTCACGCACTTCTCATACCATCCCCTATATCGCTGTACCTTCGCGCACCTCTCATACCTCCCCCTATATCGCTGTGTTTTCACGCACCTCTCATAACTTCTCCTAATTCGCTGTATTTTTGCGCAGTTCTTATACCTTCCCCTATATTGCCGTGTTTTCATGCATATCTCATAACGTCCCCTATATTGCTGTGTATTCGCGCACCTCCCATAGCATCCCTTGTATTGCTGTGCCTTCGCGCACCTCTCATACCTTCCCCTATATCGCCCTGTTTTCGCGCACCTTCCATACCTTCCCCTATATCACTGTTTTTTCATGCACCTCTCATACCTCCCCCTATATCGCTGAGTTTTCACGCTCCTCTCATAATTTCTCCTATATCGCCGTATTTTTGCGCACCTCTCATGGCTTCCCCAATATCGCCGTGTTTTCACGCACATCTCATAACGTCTCCTATAACTCTGTGTATTCACGCACCTCTCATAGCATCCCCTATATTGCTGTGCTTTGCGCACCTCTCATAGCTTCCCCTATATCGCTGTGCCTTGCGCACCTCTCATAGCTTCCCCTATATCGCTGTCTTTTCGCGCACATCCCATAGATTCAGCTTTATCACTGTGTTATTCCTTACCTCTCATAGCTTCCCCTGCATCGCCGTGTTTTTTCTCACTTCTCATGTCTTCACCTAGATCGCTATGTTTTTGCTCCTCTCAATACTTCCCCTATATCGCTGTGTTTTCTCGCACCTCTGATACATTCTCCCATATCGCCGTGTTTTCATGCATATCTCATACCGTCTCCTATATCACTGTGTTTTCACGCACATCCCATACCATCCGTTATATCGCTGTGCCTTCCTGTACCTCTCATATCTTCCCCTATATCGTTGTGTTTTCATGCACATCTCATACCTTCCCCTATATCGCTGACTTTTTGCGCACATCCCATAGATTCAGCTTTATCGCTGTGTTATGGCTCACCTCTCATAGCTTCCCCTGTATCTCCGTGTTTTTGCTCACCTCTCATGTCTTCACCTAGATCGCTATTTTTTCGCTCTTCTCAATACTTCCCCTCTATGGCTGTGTTTTCATGCACATCTCATAACGTCCCCTATATCGCTGTCTATTCGTGCACCTCCCATTCCTTACCGAATATATCTCTGTGTTTTCGTGCACCTTTCATACCTTCCCCTATATCGCTGTGTTTTCGCAGACCTCTCATAACTTCTCCTATATCGCTGTGTTTTTGTGCACCTCTCATACATTCCCTAATATCGCTGCGTTTTCATGCACATCTCATCACGTCCGCTATATCGCTGTGTATTCACGCACCTCTCATAGCATCCCCTATATCGCTGTGCCTTGCGCACCTCTCATACCTTCCCCAATATCGCTGTGTTTTTGTGCACCTCTCATACCTTCCCCTATATCGATGTATTTTTGCGCACCTCTCATAACTTCTCCTATATCACTGTATTATTGTGCAGCTCTTATATCTTCCCCTATACTGCAGTGTTTTCATGCACATCTCATAGCGTCCCCTATATCGCTGTATATTCACGCACCTCCATAGCATCCCTTATATTGCTTGCCTTCGTGCACCTCTCATACCTTCCCCTATATCGCCCTGTTTTCGCGAACCTTCCATACCTCCCCCTATATCGCTGTGTTTTCACGCACCTCTCATAATTTCACCAATATCGCCGTATTTTTGCGCACCTCTCATGGCTTCCCCAATATCACCGTGTTTTCATGCACATCTCATAACGTCTCCTATATCTCTGTGTATTCACGCACCTCCCATAGCATCCCCTATATCGCTGTGCCTTCGCGCATCGCTCATACCTTCCCCTATATCGCCCTGTTTCCCGTGCACCTCCCATGGCTTCGCCTACATCGCTGTGTTTTTGCGCACATCTCATACCTTTCCCTGTATCGCCGTGTTTTCGCGCACCTCTCATTTCTTCACCTATATCGCTGTGTTTCCGCTCCTCTCATTACTTCCCCCTATATCTCTCTGGGTTCTCGCACTTCTGGTACAGTTCCCTGTATCAACGTGTTTTCGCGCACATCCCATACCTTCCACTATATTGCCCTGTTTCCGCGCACCTCACATGTCTTCCACTACATCGCTGTGTTTTCTGGCACCTCTGATGCATTCCCCTGTAACACCAAGTTTCGCGCACCTCTGATACTTTCCCCTAAATCGCCGTGTTTACGCGCACCTCTCATACCTCCCCCTATATCGCCATGTTTTTATGCACATCTCAATACCGTCTCCTATATAGCTGTGTTTTTGCGCACCTCCCATAGCATCCCCTATATCGCTGTGCCTTCGCGCTCCTCTCATACCTTCCCCTATATCGCTGTGTTTTCGCGCACCTCTCATACCTTTGCCGATATCGCTGTGTTTTCGTGCTCCTCTCCTACCCTCCCCTATATTACTGTGTTTTCACGCACCTCTCTTAAATTCTCCTATATCGCTGTGTTTTTGCACAACTCTCATACCTTCCCCTATATCGCTGTGTTTTCAGGCACCTCTCATGGCTTCCCCAATATCGCCGTGTATACATGCACATCTCATACCGTCCCCTATATCGCTGTGTTTTGGCGCACCTCCCATAGCTTCGCCTACATCGCTGTTTTCGCGCACATCCCATAGCTTCACCTTCATCGCTGTGTTATTGCTCAGCTCTCATAGCTTACCCTATATCGCCGTGTTTTCGCGCACCTCGCATGTCTTCACCTATATCGCTATGTTTTCGCTTCTATCATTACTTCCCCTATATCGCTGTGTTTTCTCGCACCTCTGATACATTCTCCTGTATTGCCATGCCTTTGCGCACCTCTTACAATTTCCACTATATCGCCGTGTTCTCGCACACCTCTCATACCTTCCCCTATATCACTGTTTTTTTGTGCATGTCCCATAGCGTACCCTATATCGCTGTGTTTTCTCGCGCCTCTGATACATTCCCCTGTATCGCCGTGGTTTCGCGCACATCCCTTAGGTTCCACTATATTGCCCTGTTTTTGCGCACCTCTCATGTCTTCCCCTATATCACGGTGTTTTCACGCACTTCTCATACCATCCCCTATATCGCTGTACCTTCGCGCACCTCTCATACCTCCCCCTATATCGCTGTGTTTTCACGCACCTCTCATAACTTCTCCTAATTCGCTGTATTTTTGCGCAGTTCTTATACCTTCCCCTATATTGCCGTGTTTTCATGCATATCTCATAACGTCCCCTATATTGCTGTGTATTCGCGCACCTCCCATAGCATCCCTTGTATTGCTGTGCCTTCGCGCACCTCTCATACCTTCCCCTATATCGCCCTGTTTTCGCGCACCTTCCATACCTTCCCCTATATCACTGTTTTTTCATGCACCTCTCATACCTCCCCCTATATCGCTGAGTTTTCACGCTCCTCTCATAATTTCTCCTATATCGCCGTATTTTTGCGCACCTCTCATGGCTTCCCCAATATCGCCGTGTTTTCACGCACATCTCATAACGTCTCCTATAACTCTGTGTATTCACGCACCTCTCATAGCATCCCCTATATTGCTGTGCTTTGCGCACCTCTCATAGCTTCCCCTATATCGCTGTGCCTTGCGCACCTCTCATAGCTTCCCCTATATCGCTGTCTTTTCGCGCACATCCCATAGATTCAGCTTTATCACTGTGTTATTCCTTACCTCTCATAGCTTCCCCTGCATCGCCGTGTTTTTTCTCACTTCTCATGTCTTCACCTAGATCGCTATGTTTTTGCTCCTCTCAATACTTCCCCTATATCGCTGTGTTTTCTCGCACCTCTGATACATTCTCCCATATCGCCGTGTTTTCATGCATATCTCATACCGTCTCCTATATCACTGTGTTTTCACGCACATCCCATACCATCCGTTATATCGCTGTGCCTTCCTGTACCTCTCATATCTTCCCCTATATCGTTGTGTTTTCATGCACATCTCATACCTTCCCCTATATCGCTGACTTTTTGCGCACATCCCATAGATTCAGCTTTATCGCTGTGTTATGGCTCACCTCTCATAGCTTCCCCTGTATCTCCGTGTTTTTGCTCACCTCTCATGTCTTCACCTAGATCGCTATTTTTTCGCTCTTCTCAATACTTCCCCTCTATGGCTGTGTTTTCATGCACATCTCATAACGTCCCCTATATCGCTGTCTATTCGTGCACCTCCCATTCCTTACCGAATATATCTCTGTGTTTTCGTGCACCTTTCATACCTTCCCCTATATCGCTGTGTTTTCGCAGACCTCTCATAACTTCTCCTATATCGCTGTGTTTTTGTGGACCTCTCATACATTCCCTAATATCGCTGCGTTTTCATGCACATCTCATCACGTCCGCTATATCGCTGTGTATTCACGCACCTCTCATAGCACCCCTATATCGCTGTGCCTTGCGCACCTCTCATACCTTCCCCAATATCGCTGTGTTTTTGTGCACCTCTCATACCTTCCCCTATATCGATGTATTTTTGCGCACCTCTCATACCTTCCCCAATATCGCTGTGTTTTTGTGCACCTCTCATACCTTCCCCTATATCGATGTATTTTTGCGCACCTCTCATAACTTCTCCTATATCACTGTATTATTGTGCAGCTCTTATATCTTCCCCTATACTGCCGTGTTTTCATGCACATCTCATAGCGTCCCCTATATCGCTGTGTATTCACGCACCTCCCATAGCATCCCTTATATTGCTTGCCTTCGTGCACCTCTCATACCTTCCCCTATATCGCCCTGTTTTCGCGAACCTTCCATACCTCCCCCTATATCGCTGTGTTTTCACGCACCTCTCATAATTTCACCAATATCGCAGTATTTTTGCGCACCTCTCATGGCTTCCCCAATATCACCGTGTTTTCATGCACATCTCATAACGTCTCCTATATCTCTGTGTATTCACGCACCTCCCATAGCATCCCCTATATCGCTGTGCCTTCGCGCATCGCTCATACCTTCCCCTATATCGCCCTGTTTCCCGTGCACCTCCCATGGCTTCGCCTACATCGCTGTGTTTTTGCGCACATCTCATACCTTTCCCTGTATCGCCGTGTTTTCGCGCACCTCTCATTTCTTCACCTATATCGCTGTGTTTCCGCTCCTCTCATTACTTCCCCTATATCTCTCTGGGTTCTCGCACTTCTGGTACAGTTCCCTGTATCAACGTGTTTTCGCGCACATCCCATACCTTCCACTATATTGCCCTGTTTCCGCGCACCTCACATGTCTTCCACTACATCGCTGTGTTTTCTGGCACCTCTGATGCATTCCCCTGTAACACCAAGTTTCGCGCACCTCTGATACTTTCCCCTAAATCGCCGTGTTTACGCGCACCTCTCATACCTCCCCCTATATCGCCATGTTTTTATGCACATCTCAATACCGTCTCCTATATAGCTGTGTTTTTGCGCACCTCCCATAGCATCCCCTATATCGCTGTGCCTTCGCGCTCCTCTCATACCTTCCCCTATATCGCTGTGTTTTCGCGCACCTCTCATACCTTTGCCGATATCGCTGTGTTTTCGTGCTCCTCTCCTACCCTCCCCTATATTACTGTGTTTTCACGCACCTCTCTTAAATTCTCCTATATCGCTGTGTTTTTGCACAACTCTCATACCTTCCCCTATATCGCTGTGTTTTCAGGCACCTCTCATGGCTTCCCCAATATCGCCGTGTATACATGCACATCTCATACCGTCCCCTATATCGCTGTGTTTTGGCGCACCTCCCATAGCTTCGCCTACATCGCTGTTTTCGCGCACATCCCATAGCTTCACCTTCATCGCTGTGTTATTGCTCAGCTCTCATAGCTTACCCTATATCGCCGTGTTTTCGCGCACCTCGCATGTCTTCACCTATATCGCTATGTTTTCGCTTCTATCATTACTTCCCCTATATCGCTGTGTTTTCTCGCACCTCTGATACATTCTCCTGTATTGCCATGCCTTTGCGCACCTCTTACAATTTCCACTATATCGCCGTGTTCTCGCACACCTCTCATACCTTCCCCTATATCACTGTTTTTTTGTGCATGTCCCATAGCGTACCCTATATCGCTGTGTTTTCTCGCGCCTCTGATACATTCCCCTGTATCGCCGTGGTTTCGCGCACATCCCTTAGGTTCCACTATATTGCCCTGTTTTTGCGCACCTCTCATGTCTTCCCCTATATCACGGTGTTTTCACGCACTTCTCATACCATCCCCTATATCGCTGTACCTTCGCGCACCTCTCATACCTCCCCCTATATCGCTGTGTTTTCACGCACCTCTCATAACTTCTCCTAATTCGCTGTATTTTTGCGCAGTTCTTATACCTTCCCCTATATTGCCGTGTTTTCATGCATATCTCATAACGTCCCCTATATTGCTGTGTATTCGCGCACCTCCCATAGCATCCCTTGTATTGCTGTGCCTTCGCGCACCTCTCATACCTTCCCCTATATCGCCCTGTTTTCGCGCACCTTCCATACCTTCCCCTATATCACTGTTTTTTCATGCACCTCTCATACCTCCCCCTATATCGCTGAGTTTTCACGCTCCTCTCATAATTTCTCCTATATCGCCGTATTTTTGCGCACCTCTCATGGCTTCCCCAATATCGCCGTGTTTTCACGCACATCTCATAACGTCTCCTATAACTCTGTGTATTCACGCACCTCTCATAGCATCCCCTATATTGCTGTGCTTTGCGCACCTCTCATAGCTTCCCCTATATCGCTGTGCCTTGCGCACCTCTCATAGCTTCCCCTATATCGCTGTCTTTTCGCGCACATCCCATAGATTCAGCTTTATCACTGTGTTATTCCTTACCTCTCATAGCTTCCCCTGCATCGCCGTGTTTTTTCTCACTTCTCATGTCTTCACCTAGATCGCTATGTTTTTGCTCCTCTCAATACTTCCCCTATATCGCTGTGTTTTCTCGCACCTCTGATACATTCTCCCATATCGCCGTGTTTTCATGCATATCTCATACCGTCTCCTATATCACTGTGTTTTCACGCACATCCCATACCATCCGTTATATCGCTGTGCCTTCCTGTACCTCTCATATCTTCCCCTATATCGTGTTTTCATGCACATCTCATACCTTCCCCTATATCGCTGACTTTTTGCACACATCCCATAGATTCAGCTTTATCGCTGTGTTATGGCTCACCTCTCATAGCTTCCCCTGTATCTCCGTGTTTTTGCTCACCTCTCATGTCTTCACCTAGATCGCTATTTTTTCGCTCTTCTCAATACTTCCCCTCTATGGCTGTGTTTTCATGCACATCTCATAACGTCCCCTATATCGCTGTCTATTCGTGCACCTCCCATTCCTTACCGAATATATCTCTGTGTTTTCGTGCACCTTTCATACCTTCCCCTATATCGCTGTGTTTTCGCAGACCTCTCATAACTTCTCCTATATCGCTGTGTTTTTGTGCACCTCTCATACATTCCCTAATATCGCTGCGTTTTCATGCACATCTCATCACGTCCGCTATATCGCTGTGTATTCACGCACCTCTCATAGCATCCCCTATATCGCTGTGCCTTGCGCACCTCTCATACCTTCCCCAATATCGCTGTGTTTTTGTGCACCTCTCATACCTTCCCCTATATCGATGTATTTTTGCGCACCTCTCATAACTTCTCCTATATCACTGTATTATTGTGCAGCTCTTATATCTTCCCCTATACTGCCGTGTTTTCATGCACATCTCATAGCGTCCCCTATATCGCTGTGTATTCACGCACCTCCCATAGCATCCCTTATATTGCTTGCCTTCGTGCACCTCTCATACCTTCCCCTATATCGCCCTGTTTTCGCGAACCTTCCATACCTCCCCCTATATCGCTGTGTTTTCACGCACCTCTCATAATTTCACCAATATCGCCGTATTTTTGCGCACCTCTCATGGCTTCCCCAATATCACCGTGTTTTCATGCACATCTCATAACGTCTCCTATATCTCTGTGTATTCACGCACCTCCCATAGCATCCCCTATATCGCTGTGCCTTCGCGCATCGCTCATACCTTCCCCTATATCGCCCTGTTTCCCGTGCACCTCCCATGGCTTCGCCTACATCGCTGTGTTTTTGCGCACATCTCATACCTTTCCCTGTATCGCCGTGTTTTCGCGCACCTCTCATTTCTTCACCTATATCGCTGTGTTTCCGCTCCTCTCATTACTTCCCCTATATCTCTCTGGGTTCTCGCACTTCTGGTACAGTTCCCTGTATCAACGTGTTTTCGCGCACATCCCATACCTTCCACTATATTGCCCTGTTTCCGCGCACCTCACATGTCTTCCACTACATCGCTGTGTTTTCTGGCACCTCTGATGCATTCCCCTGTAACACCAAGTTTCGCGCACCTCTGATACTTTCCCCTAAATCGCCGTGTTTACGCGCACCTCTCATACCTCCCCCTATATCGCCATGTTTTTATGCACATCTCAATACCGTCTCCTATATAGCTGTGTTTTTGCGCACCTCCCATAGCATCCCCTATATCGCTGTGCCTTCGTGCACCTCTCATACCTTCCCCTATATCGCCCTGTTTTCGCGCACCTCCTATACCTTCCCTTATGTCACTGCGTTTTCGTGCACCTTTCATACCTTCCCCTATATCGCTGTGTTTTCGCACACCTCTCATAACTTCTCCAATATCGCTGTGTTTTTGTGCACCTCTCATACCTTCCCTAATATCACTGCGTTTTCATGCACATCTCATCACGTCCCCTATATCGCTGTGTATTCACGCACCTCCCATAGCATCCCCTATATCACTGTGCCTTGCGCACCTCTCATAACTTCCTCTATATCGCTGTCTTTTCGCGCACATCCCATAGATTCACCTTTATCGCTGTGTTTTTTCTCACTTCTCATAGCTTCCACTACATCGACATGTTTTCGCGCACCTCTCATGTCTTCACCTAGATCGCTATGTTTTCGATCCTCTCAATACTTCCCTTATATCGCTGTGTTTTCTCGCACATCTGATACATTCTCCCGTATCGCCGTGTTTTCGCACACCTCTGATAATGTCCCTTATATCGCCGTGTTCTCGCACACCTCTCATAACTTCCCCCATATCACTGTGTTTTCGCGCACGTCCCATTGTGTCCCCTATGTCGCTGTGTTTTCGCGCACCTCTCATAGCTTCCCCTATATCGCCCTGTTCTCGTGCACAACCAATAGCTTCCACTATATTGCCCTGCTTTCGCGCACCTCTCATGTATTCCACGACATAGCTGTGTTTTCTGGCACCTCTGATGCATTCCCCTGTATCGCCAAATTTTCGCGCACCTCTCATACTTTCCCCTATATCACCGTGTTTACGCGCACCTCTCATACCTCCCCCTATATCGCCATGTTTTTATGCACAACTCATACCGTCTCCTATATCGCTGTGTTTTCGCGCACCTCCCATAGCATCCCCTATATCGCTGTGGCTTCGTGCACCTCTCATACCTTCCCCTATATCGCTGTGTTTTCACGCACCTCTCTTAACTTCTCCTATATCGCTGTGTTTTCAGGCACCTCTCATGGCTTCCCCAATATCGCCGTGTATTCATGCACATCTCATACCGTCCCCTATATCGCTGTGTTTTGGCGCACCTCCCGTAGCTTCATCTACATCGCTGTTTTCGCACACATCCCATAGTTTCACCTTGATCGCTGTGTTATTGCTCACCTCTCATAGCTTACCCTATATCGCCGTTTTTTCGCGCACCTCGCATGTCTTCACCTATACCGCTATGTTTTTGCTCCTATCATTAATTCCCCTATATCGCTGTGTTTTCTCGCACCTCTGATACATTCTCCTGTATTGCCATGTTTTTGCGCACCTCTTACAATTTCCCCTATATCGCCGTGTTCTCGCACACCTCTCATACCTTCCCCTATATCACTGTTTTTTTGCGCATGTCCCATAGCGTCCCCTATATCGCTGTGTTTTCTCGCACCTCTGATACATTCCCCTGTATCGCCGTGGTTTCGCGCACATCCCATAGGTTCCACTATATTGCCCTGTTTTTGCGCACCTCTCATGTCTTTCCCTATATCACGGTGTTTTCGTGCACCTCTCATAGAATCCCCTATATCGCTGTGCCTTCGCGCACTTCTCATAACTTCCCCTATATCGCCCTGTTTTCGCGCACCTTCCATACCTTCCTCTATATCGCTGTTTTCATGCACCTCTCATACCTCCCTCTATCTCGCTGTGTTTTTATGCACGTCTCATAATTTCTCCTTATCGCTGTATTTTTGCGCACCTCTCATGGCTTCCCCAATATCGCTGTGTTTTCATGCACATCTCATAACGTCTCCTATATCTCTGTGTATTCACGCACCTCCCATAGCATCCCCTATATCGCTGTACCTTTGCGCACCGCTCATACCTTCCCCAATATTGCCCTGTTTCCCGCGCACCTCCCATAGCTTCGCCTACATCGCTGTGTTTTTGCGCACCTCTCATACCTTCCGCTATAGCGCCCTGTTGTTGCACACATCCCATAACTTCACCTTTATCGCTGTGTTATTGCTTACCTCTCATACCTGCCCCTATATCGCCCTGTTTTCGCGCACCTTGAATTCCTTCCCCTATATCGCTGTATTTTCGTGCACCTTTCATACCTTCCCCTATATCGCTGTTTTCACACACCTCTCATAACCTCTCCTATATCACTGATTTTTGTGCACCTCTCATACCTTCCCTAATATCGCTGAGTTTTCATACACATCTCATCACGTCCCCAATATCGCTGTGTATTCGTGCATCTCTCATAGCATCCCCTATATCGCTGTCTTTTCGCGCACATCCCATAGATTCAGCTTTATCGCTGTGTTATTGCTCACCTCTCATAGCTTCCCCTGTATCGCAGTGTTTTTGCTCACCTCTCATGTCTTCACCTAGATCGCTATATTTTCGCTCCTCTCAATACTTCCCCCATATGGCTGTGTTTTCATGCACCTCTCATACCTTCCCCTATATCGCTGTGTTTTCACACACCTCTCATAACTTCTCCTATATCACTGAGTTTTGCGCACCTCTCATGGCATCCCCAATATCGCCGCGTTTTCATGCACATCTCTTAACGTCCCCAATATCGCTGTGTATTCGTGCACCTCTCATAGCATCCCCTATATCGCTGTCTTTTTGCGCACATCCCATAGATTCAGCTTTATCGCTGTGTTATTGCTCACCTCTCATAGCTTCCCCTGTATCGCCGTGTTTTTGCTCACCTCTCATGTCTTCACCTAGATCGCTATATTTTCGCTCCTCTCAATACTTCCCCCATATGGCTGTGTTATCATGCACATCTCATAACCTCCCCTATATCGCTGTGTATTCGTGCACCTCCCATTCCTTCCCGTATGTATCTCTGTGTTTTCGTGCACCTGTCATACCTTCCTTAATATCGCTGCGTTTTTATGCACATCTCATCACGTCCCCTATATCGCTGTGCATTCATGCACCTCTCATAGCATCCCCTATATCGCTGTGCCTTGCGCACCTCTCATAGATTCCCCTATATCGCTGTCTTTTCGCGCACATCCCATAGATTCACCTTTATCCCTGTGTTATTGCTCACCTCTCATAGGTTTCCCTGTATCACCGTGTTTTTGCTCACCTCTCATAGCTTCCTCTATATCGCCGTGTTTTCACGCACCTCTCATGTCTTCACCTAGATCGCTATGTTTTCGCTCCTCTCAATACTTCCCCTATATTGCCGTGTTTTCGCGCACATCTGATACATTTTGCCGTATCGCCGTGTTTTCGCACACCCCTCATAATTTTCCCTCTATCACCGTGTTCTCGCACACCTCTCATACCTTCCCCTATATCACTGTGTTTTCGCGCATCCCATCGCGTCCCCTATATCGCTGTGTTTTTGCGCACCTCACATAGCTTCCCCTATATCGCCCTGTTTTCGTGCAAATCCCATAGCTTCCACTATATTGTCCTGTTTTTGCGCACCTCTCATGTATTCCACTACATAGCTGTGTTTTCTGGCACCTCTGATGCATTTCCCTGTAATGCCAAGTTTTCGCGCAACTCTCATACCTCCCCCTATATCGCCATGTTTTTATGCACATCTCATACCGTCTCCTATATCGCTGTGTTTTCGCGCACCTCCCATAGCATCCCCTATATCGCTGTGCCTTCGTGCACCTCTCATACCGTCCCCTATATCGCTGTGTTTTCACGCACCTCTCTTAACTTCTCCTATATCGCTGTGTTTTTGCACACCTCTCATACCTTCCCCTATATTGCTGTGTTTTCAGGCACCTCTCATGGTTTCCCCAATATCGCCGTGTATTCATGCACATCTCACACCGTCCCCTATATCGCTGTGTTTTCGCGCACCTCCCATAGCTTCGCCTACATCGCTGTTTTCGCGCACCTATCATAACTTCTCCTATATCACTGTATTTTTGTGCAGCTCTTATACCTTGCCCTATATAGCCGTGTTTTCATGCACATCTCATAACGTCCCCTATATCGCTTTGCATTCGCGCACCCCCCATATCATCCCTTATATTGCTGTGCCTTCGCGCACCTCTCATGCATTCCCGTATATCGCCCTGTTTTCGCGCACCTCCCATACCTTCCCCTACATCGCTGTGTTTTCGTGCACCTCTCATACCTCCCCCTATATCACTTTGTTTTCATGCACCTCTCATAACTTATCCTAATTCGCTGTATTTTTGCGCACCTCTCATGGCATCCCCAATATCGCCGCGTTTTCATGCACAACTCTTAACGTCCCATATATCGCTGTGTATTCGCGCAACTGCCATAACATCCCCTATATCGCTGTGCCTTGCGTACCTCTCATACCTCCCCCATATTGCTGTGTTTTCACACACCTCTCATAACGTCTCCTATATCGCTGTGTTTTTGTGCACCTCTCATACCTTCCTTAATATTACTGCGTTTTCATGCATATCTCATCATGTCCCCTATATCGCTGTGTTTTCGTGCACCTCTCATACCCCCCCCATATCGCTGTGCCTTGCGCACCTCTCATAGCTTCCTCTATATCGCAGTCTTTTCGCGCACATCCCATAGATTCACCTTTATCGCTGTGTTATTGCTCACCTCTCATAGCTTCCCCTATATCGCCGTGTTTTTGCGCACCTCTCATAACTTACCCTATATCGCCGTCTTGTTATGCACATCTCAAACGTCCTCTATATCGCTGTGTATTCGTGCTCCTCCCATAGTTTCCCTTATATCGCTGTGCTTTCGCGCACCTCTAATACCTTCCCAAATATCGCCCTGTTTTCGCGCACCTCCCATTCCTTCACCTATATCGCTGTTTTCGTGCACCTCTCATGCATTCCCGTATACCGCTGTGTTTTTGCACACCTCTCATACCTTCCCCAATATCACCGTGTTTTCACGCAGCTCTCATAACTTCCCCTATATCGCCCTGTTTTCGCGCTCCTCTCATACCTTCCCCTATATCACTGTGTTTTCACGCAGCTCTCATACCTTCCCCTATATCGCTGTATTTTCGCACACCTCTCATGGCTTCCCGACTATCGCCGTGTATTCATGCACATCTCACACCTTCCCCTATATCGCTGTGCTTTCGCGCACCTCCCATAGCTTCGCCTTCATCGCTGTTTTCGCACACCTCTCATACCTTCCCCTATATCGATGTATTTTTGCGCACATCTCATACCTTCCCCTATATTGATGTGTTTTCATGCACATCTCATAATGTCCCCTATATCGCCGAGTATTTGCGCAATTCCCATACCATCCCCTATATCACTGTGCCTTCGCACACCTCTCATGCATTCCCCTATATCGCCCTGTTTTCGCGCACCTCCCATACCTTCCCCGATATCGCTGTGTTTTCGTGCACCTCTCATACCTTCCCCTATATCGCTGTGTTTTCACGCACCTCTCATGGCTTCCCCAATATCGTCGTTTATTCATGTACATCTCATACCGTCCCCTATATCGCTGTGTTTTCGCACACCTCCCATAGCTTCGCCTACATCGCTGTTTTCACGCACATCCCATAGCTTCACCTTGATCGCTGTGTTATTGCTCACCTCTAATAGCTTACCCTATATCGCCGTATTTTTGCGCACCTCGCATGTCTTCACCTATATCGCTATGTTTTCGCTCCTATCATTACTTCCCCTATATCGCTGTGTTTTCTCGCAGCTCTGATACATTCTTCTGTATTGCCATGTTTTCGCGCACCTCTTACAATTTCCCCTATATCACCATGTTCTCGCACACCTCTCATACCTTCCCCTATATCACTGTTTTTTTGTGCATGTCCCATAGCGTCCCCTATATCGCGTTGTTTTCTCACACCTCTGATACATTCCCCTGTATCGCCGTGGTTTCGCGCACATCCCATAGGTTCCACTATATTGCCCTGTTTTTGCATACCTCTCATGTCTTCCCCTATATTACGGTGTTTTCGCGCACCTCTCATAGCATCCCCTATATCGTTGTGTTTTCGTGCACCTCTCATACCTTCCCTTATATCGTTGTGTTTTCACGCACCTATCATAACTTCTCCTATATTTTTGTGCAGCTCTTATACCTTCCCCTATATTGCCGTGTTTTCATGCACATCTCATAACATCCCCTATATCGCTGTGTATTCGCGCACCTCCCATAGCATCCCTTATATTGCTGTGCCTTAGCGCACCTCTCATACCTTCCCCTATATCGCCCTGTCTTCGCTCTCCTCTCATACCTTCCCCTATATCGCTGTGTTTTCGCACACCTCTCATGGCTTCCCGACTATCGCCGTGTATTCATGCACATCTCATAACTTCCCCTATATCGCTGTGCTTTTGCGCACATCCCATAGCTTCGCCTACATCGCTGTTTTCGCACACCTCTCATACCTTCCCCTACATTGATGTGTTTTCATGCACATCTCATAACGTCCCCTATATCGCTGTGTATTTGCGCAACTCCCATACCATCCGCTATATCACTGTGCCTTCGCGCACCTCTCATGCATTCCCGTATATCGCCCTGTTTTCGCGCACCTCCTATAGCTTCGCCTACATTGCTGTTTTCGCGCACCTCTCATACCTTCCCCATATCGATGTATTTTTGCGCACATCTCATAACGTCCCCTATATCGCTGTGCATTTGCGCACCTCTCATACCATCCCCTATATCACTGTGCCTTCATGCACCTCTCATCCATTCCCGTATATCGCTGTGTTTTTGCACACCGCTCATACCTTCCCCAATATCACCGTGTTTTCATGCACATCTCATAACGTCCGCAATGTCGCTGCGTTTTCACGCACCTCTCATAACTTCCCCTATATCGCCCTTTTTTCGCGCTCCTCTCATACCTTCACCTATATCACTATGTTTTCGCACAGCTCTCATACCTTTCCCTATATCGATGTATTTTTGCGCACATCTCATACCTTCCCCTATATCGCTGTGCTTTCGCGCACCTCCCATAGCTTCGCCTACATCGCTGTTTTCGCGCACTTCCCTTCGCTTCACCTTGATCGCTGTGTTGTTGCTCACCTCTCATAGCTTACCCTATATCGCCGTGTTTTCGCGCACCTCGCATGTCTTCACCTATATCGCTATGTTTTCGCTCCTATCATTACTTCCCCTATATCGCTGTGTTTTCTCGCACCTCTGATACATTCTCCTGTATTGCCATGTTTTCGCACACCTCTTACAATTTCCCCTATATCGCCGTATTCTCGCACAACTCTCATACCTTCCCCTATATCACTGTATTTTTGTGCAGCTCGCATGTCTTCACCTATATCGCTATGTTTTCGCTCCTATCATTACTTCCCCTATATCGCTGTGTTTTCTCGCACCTCTGATACATTCTCCTGTATTGCCATGTTTTCGCACACCTCTTACAATTTCCCCTATATCGCCGTATTCTCGCACAACTCTCATACCTTCCCCTATATGACTGTATTTTTGTGCAGCTCTCATGTCTTCCCCTATATCGCTGTGCCTTCGCGCACTTCTCATAACTTCCCCTATATCGCTGTGCCTTCGCGCACCTCCCATACCTTCCCCAATATCGCTGTGTTTTCGTGCACCTCTCATACCTTCCCTTATATCGTTATGTTTTCACGCACCTCTCATAACTTCTCCTATATCGCTGTATTTTTGCGCAGTTCTTATATCTTCCCCTATATTGCCGTGTTTTCATGCGCATCTCTTAACGTCCCATATATCGCTGTGTATTCGCGCACCTGCCATAGCATCCCCCATATCGCTGTGCCTTCGCGCACATCTCATACCTTCCCCTATATCGCCCTGTTTTCACGCACCTTCCATACCTCCCCCTATATCGCTGTGTTTTCACGCACCTCTCATAATTTCTCCTTATCGCCGTATTTTTGTGCACCTCTCATTGCTTCCCCAATATCGCCGTGTTTTCATGCACATCTCTTAACGTCCCAAATATCGCTGCGTATTCGCGCACCTGCCATAGCATCTCCTATATCACTGTGCCTTCACGCATCGCTCATAGCTTCCCCTATATCGCCCTGTTTACCACGCACCTCCCATGGCTTCGCCTACATCGCTGTGTTTTTGTGCACCTCTCATACCTTCCCCTATATCGCCCTGTTTTTGCGCACATCCCATAACTTCACCTTTATCACTGTGTTTCTGCTCCTCTCATTACTTCCCCTATATCGCTCCGTGTTCTCGCACTTCTGATACAGTTCCCTGTATCAACGTGTTTTCGCGCACCTCTCATAATTTCACCTACATCGCCCTGTTCTCGCACACCTCTCATATCTCCCCCTATATCACTGTGTTATCGCGCACGTCCAATAGCGTTCCCTATATCGCTGTGTTTCACGCACCTCTCATGTCTTCCCCTATATCACTGTGTTTTCGTGCACCTCCCATAGCATCCTCTATATTGCTGTGCCTTCACACACCTCTCATACCTTCCCCTATATCGCCCTGTTTTCGAGCACCTCCCATACCTTCCCCTATATCGCTGTGTTTTCGTGTATCTCTCATAACTCCCCCTATATCGCTGCGTTTTAATGCACCTCTCATAAATTCTCCTATATTGCTGTATTTTTGCGCACCTCTCATAACTTCCCCTATATCGCTGTTTTTTTATGCACATCTCATCACGTCCCCTATATCGCTGTGCCTTCGTGCACCTCTCATACCTTCCCCTATATCGCCCTGTTTTCGCGCACCTCCGATTCCTTCCACTATATCGCTGTGTTTTCGTACACCTGTCATACCTTCCCCTATATCGCCATGTGGTTGTGCACATCTCATAACGTCCTCTATATCGCTGTGTATTCGTGCACCTCCCATAGCTTCCCTTATATCACTGTGCTTTCGCGCACCTCTCATACCTTCCCAAATATCGCCCTGTTTTCGCGCACATCCTATTCCTTCACCTATATCGCTGTTTTCGTGCACCTCTCATGCATTCCCGTATACCGCTGTGTTTTTGCACACCTCTCATACCTTCCCCAATATCACCGTGTTTTCATGCACATCTCATAACGTCCCCTATATCGCTGTGTTTATCTGCATCATTCATACCTTCCCTAATATCACTGCGTTTTCATGCACATCTCAACACGTCCCCTATATCGCTGTGAATTCACGCACCTCCCATCGCATCCTCTATATTGCTGTGCCTTGCGCACCACTCATACCTTTCCCTATATCTATGTCTTTTCGCGCACATCCCATAGATTCACCTTTATCGCTGTGTTATTGCTCACCTCTCATAGCTTCCCCTGTATCACCGTGTTTTTGCTCACCTCTCATAGCTTCCCCTATATCACAGTGTTTTCGCGCACCTCTCCTATCTTCCCCAATATCACTGTGTATTCGCGCACCTTCCATAGCATCCCCTATATTGCTGAGCCTTCGCATACCTCTCATAACTTCATCTATATCACCCAGTTTTCGAGCACTTCCATATCTTCCCCTATATTGCTGTGTTTTCGTGCACCTCTCATACCTCCCCCTATATCACTGTGCCTTGCGCACCTCTCATACCTTCCCCTATATCGCCCTGTTTTCGCGCACCTCCTATACCTTCCCTTATATCGCTGCGTTTTCGTGTCCCTCTCATACCTCCCCCTATATCATTGTGTCTTCACGCACCTCTCATAACTTCCCCTATATCGCCGTGATTTTATGCACATCTCATAACGTCCCCTATATCGCTGTGTTTTTGTGCACCTCTCATACCTTCCCTAATATCGCTCTGTTTTCATGCACATCTCATCACGTCCTCTATATCGCTGTGTATTCACGCACTTCCCATAGTATCCCCTATATCGCTGTGTTTTTTGCGCACCTCTCATACCTTCCCCTATATCGCTGTGTTTTCGTGCACCTCTCATAGCTTCCCCTATATCGCCCTGTTTTCATGCACATCCCATAGCTTCCACTATATTGCCCTGTTTTCGCGCACCTCTCATGTATTCCAGTACATCGCTGAGTTTTCTGGCACCTCTGATGCATTCCCCTGTAACGACAAGTTTTCCCGCACCTCTCATACTTTCCCCTATATCGCCGTGTTTTCGTGCACCTCTCATACCTCCCCCTCTATCGCCATGTTTTTATGCACATCTCATACCGTCCCCTATATTACTGTGCTTTCGCGCACCTCCCATAGCATCCCCTATATCGCTGTGCCTTCGTGCACCTCTCATACCTTCCCCTATATCGCCCAGTTTTCGTGCACCTCCTATACCTTCCCTTGTATCGCTGCGTTTTCGTGCACCTCTCATACCTTCCCTTGTTTTGCTGTGTTTTCATGCACATCTCATAACGTCCCCTATTTCGCTGTGTTTTCGTGCACCTCCCATAACATTCCCTATATCGCTGTGCCTTCACGCACCTCTCATAACTTCCCCTATATCGCCCTGTTTTCGCGCTCCTCTCATACCTTCCCCTATATCACTGTGTTTTCACGCACCTCTCATAACTTCCCCTATATCGCTGTTTTTTCGCACACCTCTCATGGTTTCCCGTCTATCGCCGTGTATTCATGCACATCTCATACCGTCCCATATATCGCTGTGCTTTCGCGCACCTCTCACACCTTCCCCTATATCACTGTGTTTTCGTGCACCTCTCATACCTTCACTAATATCTGTAACATTCCGTTATATTGGCTCGTGAATGTCTAGGGGAAATCCCGCCCAGCACCTGCTTCAACAGTCCCCTCAGGGTCAATCGTCGCCCGAATCAATCACAAACATCAATCATCAGCCAGCACACCCAGTAAATTTTAACACATACACTTTATAGATATTACTAATTCTAGGGCATTAATATACATTTGATACAGAGAGGAAAGTAATGGGAAAAAAAAAGGCGCCAACACTTATCAAAGTCCAAGTTCTTCGCGCGCTACCGTTGGAGCTCAAATTCGACGTCAGACGACCACCCGAATTCCGTCGACCCACGGCTCGGGACCACCCGAAGTGATCGACCGGAGCCTCTCCGCACGTCCGCCGTCCTCCTCGTCTCTCCTCCCGACTCCCCGCCAAAACTCAGTCCACAGTCATATCATACAGCATGGCATCCGAAAACAAAACGATACATAACCACCTATTGGCTAATAGAACCTGGTTATCTCATTTAAAGTAAAACAAACTGTTAGCGTAAACTCTCTGCAGCGTTAAAACACAACAAAGCCGCATTCCACAGATTAACATAACAAAATCGCCATTTTAAATGTAACAAAAGAAAGACGCCGTACATATCGCCATGTTTATATGCACATCTCATACCGTCCCCTATATCACTGTGTTTTCGCGCACCTCTCATACCTTCCCCTATATTGCCCTGTTTTCGCTCCTATCAATACTTCCCCTATATCGCTGTGTTTTCTCGCACCTCTGATACATTCTCCTGTATTGCCATGTTTTCGCGCACCTCTTACAATTTCCCCTATATCACCGTGTTCTCGCACACCTCTCATACCTTCCCCTTATCGCTGTGTTTTTGTGTACCTCTCATACCTCCCCCTATATCGCTGTGTTTTCACACACCTCTCATAACTTCCCCTATATAGCTCTGCTTTCGAGCACCTCCCATACCTTCCCCTATATCGCTGTGTTTTCGTGTACCTCTCATATCTCCCCCTCTATCGCTGTGTTTTCGCACACCTCTCATAACTTCTCCTATATCACTGTGTTTTTGTACACCTCTCATACCTTCCCTAATACCGCTGCGTTTTCATGCACATCTCATCACGTCCCCTATATCGCTGTGTTTTCACACACCTCTCATAACTTCTCCTACATCGCTGTGTTTTCGCGCACCTCTTATAGCTTCCCCTATATCGCTGTCTTTTCGCGCACATCCCATAGATTCAGCTTTATCGCCGTGTTTTTGCTCACCTCTCATAGCTTCCCCTATATCGCCGTGTTTTCGCGCACCTCCCATTCCTTCACCTATATCGCCCTGTTTTCGCGCACCTCCTATACCTTCCCTTATATCGTTGCGTTTTCGTGCACCTCTCATACCTTCCCCTATATTGCCCTGTTTTCGCGCACCTCCCATTCCTTCCCCTATATTGCTGTGTTTTCGTGCTCCTCTCATACCTTCCCTAATATCGCTGCATTTTCATGCACATCTCATCACGTCCCCTATATCGCTGTGTATTGAAGCACCTCTCATAGCATCCCCTATATCGCTGTGCCTTGTGCACCTCTCATACCTTCCCCTATATGCTGTCTTTTCGCGCACATCCCATAGATGCACCTTTATCGCTGTGTTATTGCTCACCTCTCATAGCTTCCCCTGTATTGCCGTGTTTTTGCTCACCTCTCATAGCGTCCCCTATATTGCCGTGTTTTCGCGCACCTCTCCTGTCTTCCCCTATATCACTGTGTTTTCGCGCACCTCCCATTGCTTTTCCTATCTTGCTGTGCTCTGGTGCACCTCTCATCACTTCCGCTATATCGCCTTGTTTTCACGGACCTCCCATAGCTTCCCATTTTTCGCCAAGTTTTTGGCGCCTCTTATAGATTCCCCCAAATCACCGTGCTTTTGTGCACCTCCCATAACTTCCACTATATTGCTGTGTTTTCACACACCGCTCATAACTTCCCCTACATTGCTGTGTTTATGCGCACCTCTCATAGCTTCCTCTATATCACCGTGTTTTCGCGCACCTCGCATAGCTGCACCTCCACCACTATGTTTTCGCACACCTCTCATACCTTCTCCATATATCGCTGTTTTTTCACACACCTCCCTTAGCTCCCCCTACATTGCTGTGTTTTCTCACACCACTCATACCTTCCCCTTTCTCGCTCTGTTTTCGTGCAGCTCTCATAGCTTCCCCTATATCACCGTGTTTTTGCACACATCTTATATCTTCTCCTATATCGCTGTGTCATCAAGCAGCTCTCATAACTTCCCCTATATTGCTCAGTTTTCACGCATCTCCCATAGCTTCTCCTATGTCGCTGTGCTCTCGTGCATCTCTCATCACTTCCTCTATATTGCCCTGATTTCACGGACCTCGCACAGCTTCCCATTTTTCAACGAGTTTTCGTGCGCCTCTCATAGATTTCCACAAATTGCTGTGTTTTGAGCACCTCTCTTAGCTTTCCCTATATCGCTGCGTTCTGGCGCACCTCGCATAGCTTCCCCTACGTCGCTCTGTTTCTCGCACCTCTCAGCCTTTCTCCTATTTCGTCGTGTTTTCACGCACCTCCCATACCATCCCCTATATCGCTCTGTTTTCTCACACCTCTCATACCTTCCCCTATATCGCCCTGTTTTCGTGCATCTCCCATACCTTCTCATATATCACTGTAATTTTGTGCACCTCTCATATCTTCCACTATATAACTGTGTTTTTTGCATACCTCTCATACCTTCCCCTATTTCGCCGTGTTTTAACTCACCTTCATAGCTTCCTATATATCGCTGTGTTTTCGCATGCCTATCACACCATCCACTATATCAGTGTGTTTTCGCACACCTCCCATAGATTCCCCTGTATCGCTGTGCTTTCACGCACCTCTGATACCTTCCCTTATATCGTTGTGTTTTTGCGCACCTCTCATACCTTCCCCTATATCGCCGTGTTGTTATGCACCTCCCAGAGCTTCCCATTTATCACCTTGTTTTTGCGCACCTCTCATAACTTCCCCTATATCGCCGTGTTCTGGCGCACCTCGCATAGCTTCCTTTACATCGCTGTGTTTTTGCGCACCTCTCATACTTTCTGCTATATCGCCGCACCTCCCATAGCTTTCCCTATATTGCTGTGTTCTCTCACACCTCTCATACCTGCTCCTTTCTCGCTCTGTTTTCGTGCACCTCCCATACCTTCCTATATATCGCTGTGTTTTCGCGTACCTCTCATACCTTCCACTATATCGCTGTGTTTTCGCACACCTCTCGCAGCTTCCCCTATATCGATGTGTTTTAATGCACCTCCCATATATTCAACTATTTCGCTGTGTTTTCGCGCACCTCCCATAGCTTCTCCTATATCGCTGTGTTTTCACGCACCTCTCATCCCTTCCCCTATACCCTTGTGCTTTTGCGCACCTCTCATACCTTCCCCTGTATCACTGTGTTTTCACGCACCTCTCATGCCGTCCCCTACATCGCTGCATTTTCGCGCACTCTCATCGCTTCCCCTATATCGACGTGTTTTCAAGGACCACTCATACCTACACGTATATCGCCGTGTGTTCACGCACCTCCCATAGCTTCTCCTTTATCACTGTGTTTTCACGCACCTCCCATAGCTCCCCCTATATTGCTGTGTTTTCTCACACCTCTCATACCTTCCTATCTATTGCTCTGTTTTCGTGCATCTCCCATAGCTCCCCATATATCGCTGTGTTTTCGCGCACCTCTCATACCTTGAACTATATCGCTGTGTTTTCGCGCACCTCTCATAGCTTCACTTATATCGATGTGTTTTCACGCACCGCTCATAACTTCGCCTATATTGCTGTGTTTTCATGCACCTCCCATATCTTCCCCTAAATCGCTGTGTTTTCACGCATCTCCCATACATTCCCCTATATCGCTGTGTTTTCACGCACCTCCCATAGCTTCCACTATGTTGCTGTGTTTTCGCACACATCTAATACCTTCTCCTATATCACCGTGTTCTAGGGCACACCCCGCATAGCTTCGCCTACATCGCTGTGTTTTCACGAAACTCTCATATCTTCTCCTATATTGCTGTGTTTCTGACACCTCTCACACCTTCTCCTTTCTCGCTGTGTTTTCGTGCACCTCCCATAGCTTCCTATATTTCGCTGTGTTTTCGCGCACCTCTCATACCTTCCGCTATATCACTGTGTTTTCGCGCAACACTCATAGCTTCCCATATATTGCGATGTTTTCGCGCACCTCTCATAGGTTCCCCCAAATCGCTATGTTTTTGCTCACCTCTCTTAGCTTCCCCTATATCGCCACGTTCTGGCACACCACGCATAGCTTCCCCTACGTCGCTCTTTTTTCGCGCACTGCTCATACCTTCTCCTATTTTGGCCGTGTTTTCACGCACGTCCCACAGCTAACCCTATATTGCTGTATTTTCTCACACCTCCCATACCTTCTCTTATATCATCGTGTTTTCACGCACCTCCCATAGCTTCCCCTATATTGCTGTGTTTTCTCAAACCTCTCATACCTTCCCGTATATCGCTGTGATTTCGCGCACCACTCATAGCTTCCCTATATCGATGTGTTTTCACGCACCTCTCATAACTTCCCCTGCATCGCTGTGTTTTTGTGCACCTCTCATAACTTGCCCTATTTCACCGTGTTTTAACGCACCTCCATAGCTTCCCAAATATCGCTGTGTTTTCGCGTGCCTATCACACCATCCTCTATATCACTGTGTTTTCGCACACCTCCCATAGATTCCCCTGTATCGCTGTGCTTTCATGCACCTTTGATACCTTCCTCTACATGGCCATGTTTTCACGCACCTCTCATAGCTTCCCATATATTGCGATGTTTTCGCGCACCTCTCATAGATTCCCCCAAACCTCTGTGTTTTTGCGCACCTCTCATAGCCTCCCCTATATCGTCGCGTTCTGGTGCACCTCGCATAGCTTCCCCTACGTCACTCTGCTTTCGCGCACCTCTCATACCTTCTCTTATTTTGGCCCTGTTTTCACGCATGTCCCATAGCTCCCCCTATATTGCTGTGTTTTCTCACACCTCTCATACCTTCCCCTCTATCGCTCTGTTTTCGTGCATCTCCCATAGCTTCCCATATATCGCTGTGTTTTCGTGCACTTCTCATACCTTGCACTATGTCGCTGTGTTTTCGCGCACTTCTCATAGTTACCCCTATATCGATGTGTTTTCACGCACCGCTCATAAGTTCGCCTATATCGCTGTGTTTTCATGCACCTCCCATATCTTCCCCTACATCGCTCTGTTTTCAAGCACCTCCCATACATTCCCTTATATCGCTGTGTTTTCGTGCACCTCCCATAGCTTCCGCTATATCGCTGTTTTTTTGCGCACATCTAATATCTTCTCCTATATCGCTGTGTTCTAGGGCACACCTTGTATAGCTTCCCCTACATCGCTGTGTTTTCACGCAACTCTCATACCTTCTCCTATATTGCTGTGTTTCTGACACCTCTCACACCTTCTCCTTTCTCGCTGTATTTTCGTGCACCTCCCATAGCTTCCCATATTTCGCTGTGTTTTCGCGCACCTCTCATACCTTCCACTATATCGCTGTGTTTTCAAGCATCACTCGTAAATTCCCTTATATCGATGTGTTTCAACGCATCTCCCATTCATTCCCCGATATCGCTGTGTTTTCGCGCACCTTTCACAGCTTCCCCTATGTCGCTGTGCTCTGGTGCACCTCTCATAACTTCCGCTATATCACCTTGTTTTTACGGACCTCCCATAGCTTCCCATTTTTCGCCGAGTTTTCAGTGCCTCTTATAGATTCCCCCAAATCGCCGTGCTTTTGCGCACCTCCCATAACGTTCCATATATCACTGTGTTTTCGCACACCTCTCATACCTTCCCCTATATCGCTGTGTTTTCGCGCACCTCTCATACCTTCTCCTATATTACTGTCTTTTCGCGCACCTCTCATACCTTCCCCTAAATCGCTCTGTTTTCATGCACCTCCCATAGCTTCCCATATATCGCTGTGTTTTCGCGCACCTCTCATACCTTCCACTATATCACTGTATTTTCGCGCACTTCTCCTAGTTTCCTTATATCGCTGTGTTTTTGATCACCTCTCATAGCTTTGCCTATATCTCCATGTTCTTACGTACCTCTCATACTTTCCCCTATATCACCGTGTTTACGTGCACCTCTCATAGCTTCCCATATATCGCTGTGTTTTTGCGCACCTCGCATACCTTCCCCTATATCGTTGTGTTTTCGCACACCTCTCTTACCTTCCACTATATCGATGTTTTTTCTCGCACCTCTCATAGCTTCCCATATATCGCTGTGTTTTTGCGCACCTCACATACCTTCCTCTATATCGCTGTGTTTTCACGCACCTCTGATCCCTTCCCCAATATCACTGTGATTTCGCGCACCTCCCAAGGCTTCCCCTATATCATTGTGTTTTTGTTCACATCTCATAGTATCCCCTATATCACCGCGTTTTCACGCACATCTCTTATCTTCTCCTATATTGCTGTGTCATCAAGCAGCTCTCATAACTTCCCCTATATTGCTCAGTTTTCACGCATTTGCCATAGTTTCCCTTATGTTGCTCTAGTCTCGTGAACCTCTCATCACTTCCGCTATATCGCCCTTTTTTCACGGACCTCGCGCACCTTCCCATTTTTCTCCGAGTTTTCACACGCCTCTCATAGATTCCCCCAAATCGCTGTGTTTTTGCGCACCTCTCTTAGCTTCCCCTATATCGCCGCGTTCTGGCGCACGTCGCATAGCTTCCCCTACATCACTCTTTTATCGCGCACCTCTCATACCTTCTCCTATTTAGGCTGTGTTTTCACGCACGTCCCATAGCTAACCCTATATTGCTGTGTTTTCTCACACCTCTCAGACCTTCTCCTATATCATCGTGTTTTCACACACCTCCCATAGCTTCCGCTGTATCGCTGCGTTTTTGCGCACATCTAATATCTTCTCCTATATCGCCATGTTCTAGGGCACACCTCGCATAGCTTCCCCTATGTCGCTGTGTTTTCACGCAACTCTCATACCTTCTCCTATATTGCTGTGTTTCTGACACCTCTCACACCTTCTCCTTTCTCGCTGTGTTTTCGTGCACCTCCCATAGGTTCCCATATTTCGCTGTTTTCGCGCACCTCTCATACCTTCCACTATATCTCTGTGTTTTCGAGCATCACTCGTAGCTTCCCCTATATCGATGTGTTTTCGCGCACCTCTCATACCTTCATGTATATCGCCGTGTTTTCGTGCACCTCCCATAGCTTCCCCTATATCACTGTGTTTTCGCGCACCTGTCATACCTTCCCCTATATCGCAGTGTTTTAACCCACCTCCCATTCATTCCCCTATATCGCTGTGTTTTCGCACACCTCCCACAGCTTCCCCTATGTCGCTGTGCTCTAGAGCACCTCTCATCACTTCCGCTATATCGCCCTGTTTTCGCGGACCTCCCATAGCTTCCCATTTTTCGCCGAGTTTTCGGCACCTCTTATAAATTCCCCCAAATCGCTGTGTTTTCGCGCACCTCTCATACCTTCCACTATATCGCAGTATTTCAACGCACCTCCCATTCATTCCCCTATATCGCTGTGTTTTCGCACATCTCCTACAGCTTCCCCTATGTCGCTCTGCTCTCGTGCACCTCTCATCACTTCCGCTGTATCGTCCTTTTTTCACGGACCTCGCGTAGCTTCCCATTTTTCGCCAAGTTTTCACGCGCCTCTCATAGATTCCCCCAAATCGTTGTGTTTTTGTGCACCTCTCTTAGCTTCCCCTATATCGCTGCGTTCTGGCGCACCTCGCATACCTTCCCCTACGTTGCTCTGTATTCGCGCATCTCTCATATCTTCTCCTATTTTGGCCGTGTTTTCACGCACGTCCCATAGCTTCCTCTATATTGCTGTGTTTTTTCACACCTCTCAGACCTTCTCCTATATCGCCGTGTTTTCTGACACCTCTCATACCTTCCCCTTTCTCGCTCTTTCGTGCAACTCCTATAGCTTCCCATATTTCGCTGCGCTTTCGCGCACCTCTCATACCTTGCACTATATCGCTGTGTTTTCGCGCATCACTCGTATCTTCCCTTATATCGATGTGTTTTCATGCACCTCTCATACCTTCATGTATATCACCGTGTTTTCGCGCACCTCCCACAGCTTCCCCTATATCACTGTGTTTTCGCGCACCTCTCATACCTTCCCCTATATTGCAGTGTTTTAACGCTCCTCCCATCACTTCCGCTATATCGCCCTGTTTTCACGGACCTCCCATATTTTCCCATTTTTCGCTGTGTTTTTGCGCACCTCTCAAAGATTCCCCCAAATCGCTGTGTTTTTGCGCACCTCTCTTGGCTTGCCCTATATCGCCACGTTCTGGCGCACCTCGCAAAGCTTCCCCTACGTCGCTCTGTTTTCGCGCACTTCTCATACCTTCTCCTATTTTGGCCATGTTATCACGCACGTCCCACAGCTATCCCTATATGGCTGTATTTTCTCACACCTCTCATACCTTCTCCAATATCATCGTGTTTTCACGCACCTCCCATAGCTTCCCCTTTATTGCTGTGTTTTCTCAAACCTCTCATACCTTCCCCTATATCGCTCTGTTTTCATGCATCTCCAATATCTTCCCATATATCGCTGTGCTTTCGCGCACCTCTCATTGATTCCCTGTATCAATGTGTTTTCATGCACCTCTCATAACTTCGCCTATATCGCTGTGTTTTCATGCACCTCCCATATCTTCCCCTGCATTGCTGTGCTTTTGTGCACCTCTCATAACTTCCCCTATTTCGCCGTGATTTAACGCACCTCCATAGCTTCCCCTATATTGCTGTGTTTTCTCACACCTCTCAGACCTTCTCCTATATTGCTCTGTTTTAGCGCACCTCTCATACCTTCTACTATATCGCTGTGTTCTTGCGCACCTCTCTTATCTTCCCCTATATCGCCGCGTTCTGGCGCACCTCGCATAGCTTCCCCTACGTCGCTCTGCTTTTGCGCACCTCTCATACCTTCTTCTATTTTGGCCCTGTTTTCACGCACGTCCCATAGCTAACTCTATATTGCTGTGTTTTCTCACACCTCTCATACCTTCCCCTCTATTGCTCTGTTTTCGTGCATCTCCCATAGCTTCCTATATATCGCTGTGTTTTCGTGCACCTCTCATACCTTGCACTATATTGCTGTATTTTCGCACACCTCTCATAGTTTCCCCTATATCAATGTGTTTTCACGCACCGCTCATAACTTCGCCTATATCGCTGTGTTTTCACGCCCCCCCATACATTCCCCTATATCGCTGTGTTTTCGTGCACCCCCATACATTCCCCTATATCGCTGTGTTTTCGTGCACCCCCCATACATTCCCCTATATCACCGTGTTTTCGCGCAGATCTCATATCTTCTCCTTTATCGCCGTGTTCTAGGGCACACCTCGCATTGCTTCCCCTACATTGCTGTGTTTTCACGCAACTCTCATACATTCTCCTATATTGCTGTGTTTCGACACCTCTCACACCTTCATTCTCGCTGTGTTTTCGTGCACCTCCCATAGCTTCCAATATTTCGCTGTGTTTTCGCGCACCTCTCATACCTTCCACTATATCACTGTGTTTTCAAGCATCACTCGTAGCTTCCCCTATATCAATGTGTTTTCGCTCACCTCTCATACCTTCATGTATATCGCCGTGTTTTCGCGCACCTCCCATAGCTTCCCCTATATCACTGTGTTTTCGCGCACCTCTCATACCTTCCCCTATATCGCAGTATTTCAACGCACCTCCCATTCATTCCCCTATATCGCTGTGTTTTCGTGCACCTCCCACAGCATCCCCTATGTCGCTGTGCTCTGGTGCACCTCTCATCACTTCCGCTATATCACCTTGTTTTTACGGACCTCCAATAGCTTCCCATTTTTCGCCGAGTTTTCAGCGCCTCTTATAGATTCCCCCAAATCGCCGTGCTTTCGCGCACCTCCCATAACTTTCCATATATCACTGTGTTTTCGCGCACCTCTCATACCTTCCCCTGTATCGCTTTGTTTTCACGCACCTCTCATACCTTCTCCTATATAACTGTCTTTTCGCGCACCTCTCATACCTTCCCCTAAATCGCTCTGTTTTCGTGCATCTCCCATACCTTCCCATATATCACTGTGATTTTGTGCACCTCTCATACCTTCCACTATATAACTGTGTTTTTTGCATACCTCTCATACCTTCCCCTATTTCGCCGTGTTTTAACTCACCTTCATAGCTTCCCATATATCGCTGTGTTTTCGTGTGCCTATCACACCATCCACTATATCACTGTGATTTCGTGCACCTCCCAAGTCTTCCCCTATATTGCTGTGTTTTCTGTCACCTCTGATTCCTTCGCCTATACCGTTGTGTTTTTGCGCACCTCTCATACCTTCCCCTGTATCACTGTGTTTTCACGCACCTATCATGCCGTCCCCTACATCGCTGCATTTTCGCGCACTCTCATCGCTTCCCCTATATCGACGTGTTTTCAAGCACCACTCATACCTACACGTATATCACCGTGTGTTCACGCACCTCCTATAGCTTCTCCTATATCACTGTGTTTTCACGCACCTCTCATACCTTCCGCTATATCGCTGTGTTATTGCGCACCTCTCATAGCTTCCCCCAAATCGCTGTGTTTTCGCGCGCATCTCATAGCTTCCAATATATCACCGTGTTTTCCTGCACCTCGCATAGCTTCACCTCCACCACTATGTTTTCGCACACCTCTCATACCTTCCCCATATATCGCCGTTTTTTCACGCACCTCCCATAGCTCCCCATATACTGCTGTGTTTTCTCACACCACTCATGCCTTCCCCTTTCTCGCTCTGTTTTTGTGCACCTCCCATAGCTTCCCATTTATCGCTGTGTTTTTGCGCACCTCTCATATCTTCCACTATATCGCTGTGTTCTCGCGCACCTTTCGTAGCTTCCCCTATATCGTTGTGTTTTCGGGCACCTCTCATGTCTTCCCCTATATCGCTGTGTTTTTGCTCACCTCTCATAGCTTTGCCTATATCACCATGTTCTCACGCACCTCTCATACCTTCCCCTTTTTAGCTGAGTTTTTGCTCATCTCTCATACCTTCCCCTATATCGACGTGTTTCACGCACCTCCCAGAGCTTCCCCTACATCACTGTGTTTTCGCGCACCTCCCATAGCTTCCCATATATCGCTGTGTCTTCGTGCACCTCTCATACCTTCCACTATATCGCTGTGTTTTCGCGCACCTCTCATACCTTCCCCTTTTCGCAGTGTTTTAATGCACTTCCCATTCATTTCCCTATATTGCTGTGTTTTCACGGACCTCCCATAGCTTCCCCTATATCGCCTTGTTTTCACGGACCTCCCATAGCTTCCCATTTTTCGCCTTGTTTTTGCGCACCTCTCATAGATTCACTTCCACCACTATGTTTTTGCACACCTCTCATACTTCTCCATATATTGCCGTGCTTTCACGCACCTCCCATAGCACCACCTATATTGCTGTGTTTCCTCACACCACTCATATCTTCCCCTTTCTGACTGTGTTTATGTGCACCTCCCATAGCTTCCCATATATCGCTGTGTTTTCGCGCACCTCTCATACCTTCCACTATATCACTGTATTTTCGCGCACTTCTCCTAGTTTCCTTATATCGCTGTGTTTTTGACCACCTCTCATAGCTTTGCCTATATCGCCATGTTCTCACGCACCTCTCATACCTTCCCCTTTTTAGCTGAGTTGTCGCTCATCTCTCATACCTTCCCCTATATCGACGTGTTTTCACGCACCTCCCAGAGCTTCCCCTATATCACTGTGTTTTCACGGACCTCCCATACCTTCCCCTATATCACCGTGTTTACGCGCACCTCGCATACCTTCCCCTATATCGTTGTGTTTTCGCACACCTCTCTTACCTTCCACTATATCGATGTTTTTTCACGCACCTCTCATAGCTTCCCATATATCGCTGTGTTTTTGCGCACCTCACATACCTTCCTCTATATCGCTGTGTTTTCACGAACCTCTGATCCCTTCCCCAATATCACTGTGATTTCGCGCACCTCCCAAGGCTTCCCCTATATCATTGTGTTATTGTTCACCTCTCATAGTATCCCCTATATCACCGCATTTTCATGCACATCTCTTATCTTCTGCTATATCGCTGTGTCATCAAGCAGCTCTCATAACTTCCCCTATATTGCTCAGTTTTCACGCATCTCCCATAGCTTCCCCTATGTTGCTCTACTCTTGTGCACCTCTCATCACTTCCGCTATATCGCCCTTTTTTCACGGACCTCACGTAGCTTCCAATTTTTCGCCGAGTTTTCACGCGCCTCTCATAGATTCCCCCAAATCGTTGTGTTTTTGTGCAACTCTCTTAGCTTCCCCTATATCGCCGCGTTCTGGCGCACCTCACATACCTTCCCCTACGGTGCTCTGTATTATCACACTTCTCATAGCTTCTCCTATTTTGGCCGTGTTTTCACGCACGTCCCATAGCTTCCTCTATATTGCAGTGTTTTTTTGCACCTCTCAGAACTTCTCCTATATCGCCGTGTTTTCTGACACCTCTCATACCTTCCCCTTTCTCGCTCTGTTTTCGTGCAACTCCCATAGCTTCCTATATTTCGCTGTGTTTTCGTGCACCTCTCATACCTTGCACTATATCGCTGTGTTTTCGCGCATCACTCGTAGCTTCCCCTATATCGATGTGTTTTCATGCACCTCTCATACCTTCATGTATATCGCCGTGTTTTCGCGCACCTCCCACAGCTTCCCCTTTATCACTGTGTTTTCGCGCACCTCTCATACCTTCCCCTATATTGCGTTGTTTTAACGCACCTCCCATCACTTCCGCTTTATCGCCCTGTTTTCATGGACCTCCCATAGCTTCCCATTTTTCACCGTGTTTTTGCGCACTTCTCAAAGATGCCCCCAAATCGCTGTGTTTTTGCGCACCTCTCTTGGCTTCCCCTATATCGCCGCGTTCTGGCGCATCTCGCATAGCTTCCCCTACGTCGCTCTGTTTTCGCGCACCTCTCATACCTTCTCCTATATCGCCGTGCTTTCACGCACCTCCCATAGCTTCCCCTATATTGCTGTCTTCGCTCACACCTCTCATTCCTGCCCCTTTCTTGCTCTGTTTTCGTGCACCTCCATAGCTTCCCATATATCACTGTGATTTTGCGCACCTCTCATACCTTCCACTATATCACTGTGTTTTTTGCTCACCTCTCATACCTTCCCCTATTTCTCCGTGTTTTAACTCACCTCCATAGCTTCCCATATATCGCTGTGTTTTCGTGTGCCTATCACACCATCCACTATATTGCTGTGTTTTCTCACACCTCCCATAGATTCCCTGTATCGCTGTGCTTTCATGCACCACTGATACCTTCCCCTATATCGCCGTGTTGTCATGCACCTCCCAGAGCTTCCCATTTATCGCCATGTTTTTGCGCACCTCTCATAGGGTCCCCCAAATCGCTGTGTTTTTCCGCACCTCTCTTAGCTTCCCCTATATCGCCGCGTTCTGGTGCACCTCGCATAGCTTCCCCTACGTCGCTCTGTTTTCGCGCACCTCTCATACTTTCACCTATTTTGGCCCTGTTTTCACGCACGTCCCATAGCTAACCCTATACTGCTGTGTATTCTCATATTTCTCATACCTTCCCCTATATCGCTCTGTTTTCATGCATTTCCCATAGCTTCCCATATATCGCTCTGTTTTAGCGCACCTCTCATACCTTCTACTATATCGCTGTGTTCTTGCGCACCTCTCTTATCTTCCCCTATATCGCCGCGTTCTGGCGCACCTCGCATAGCTTCCCCTACGTCGCTCTGCTTTTGCGCACCTCTCATACCTTCTTCTATTTTGGCCCTGTTTTCACGCACGTCCCATAGCTAACTCTATATTGCTGTGTTTTCTCACACCTCTCATACCTTCCCCTCTATTGCTCTGTTTTCGTGCATCTCCCATAGCTTCCTATATATCGCTGTGTTTTCGTGCACCTCTCATACCTTGCACTATATTGCTGTATTTTCGCACACCTCTCATAGTTTCCCCTATATCAATGTGTTTTCACGCACCGCTCATAACTTCGCCTATATCGCTGTGTTTTCACGCCCCCCCATACATTCCCCTATATCGCTGTGTTTTCGTGCACCCCCATACATTCCCCTATATCGCTGTGTTTTCGTGCACCCCCCATACATTCCCCTATATCACCGTGTTTTCGCGCAGATCTCATATCTTCTCCTTTATCGCCGTGTTCTAGGGCACACCTCGCATTGCTTCCCCTACATTGCTGTGTTTTCACGCAACTCTCATACATTCTCCTATATTGCTGTGTTTCGACACCTCTCACACCTTCATTCTCGCTGTGTTTTCGTGCACCTCCCATAGCTTCCAATATTTCGCTGTGTTTTCGCGCACCTCTCATACCTTCCACTATATCACTGTGTTTTCAAGCATCACTCGTAGCTTCCCCTATATCAATGTGTTTTCGCTCACCTCTCATACCTTCATGTATATCGCCGTGTTTTCGCGCACCTCCCATAGCTTCCCCTATATCACTGTGTTTTCGCGCACCTCTCATACCTTCCCCTATATCGCAGTATTTCAACGCACCTCCCATTCATTCCCCTATATCGCTGTGTTTTCGTGCACCTCCCACAGCATCCCCTATGTCGCTGTGCTCTGGTGCACCTCTCATCACTTCCGCTATATCACCTTGTTTTTACGGACCTCCAATAGCTTCCCATTTTTCGCCGAGTTTTCAGCGCCTCTTATAGATTCCCCCAAATCGCCGTGCTTTCGCGCACCTCCCATAACTTTCCATATATCACTGTGTTTTCGCGCACCTCTCATACCTTCCCCTGTATCGCTTTGTTTTCACGCACCTCTCATACCTTCTCCTATATAACTGTCTTTTCGCGCACCTCTCATACCTTCCCCTAAATCGCTCTGTTTTCGTGCATCTCCCATACCTTCCCATATATCACTGTGATTTTGTGCACCTCTCATACCTTCCACTATATAACTGTGTTTTTTGCATACCTCTCATACCTTCCCCTATTTCGCCGTGTTTTAACTCACCTTCATAGCTTCCCATATATCGCTGTGTTTTCGTGTGCCTATCACACCATCCACTATATCACTGTGATTTCGTGCACCTCCCAAGTCTTCCCCTATATTGCTGTGTTTTCTGTCACCTCTGATTCCTTCGCCTATACCGTTGTGTTTTTGCGCACCTCTCATACCTTCCCCTGTATCACTGTGTTTTCACGCACCTATCATGCCGTCCCCTACATCGCTGCATTTTCGCGCACTCTCATCGCTTCCCCTATATCGACGTGTTTTCAAGCACCACTCATACCTACACGTATATCACCGTGTGTTCACGCACCTCCTATAGCTTCTCCTATATCACTGTGTTTTCACGCACCTCTCATACCTTCCGCTATATCGCTGTGTTATTGCGCACCTCTCATAGCTTCCCCCAAATCGCTGTGTTTTCGCGCGCATCTCATAGCTTCCAATATATCACCGTGTTTTCCTGCACCTCGCATAGCTTCACCTCCACCACTATGTTTTCGCACACCTCTCATACCTTCCCCATATATCGCCGTTTTTTCACGCACCTCCCATAGCTCCCCATATACTGCTGTGTTTTCTCACACCACTCATGCCTTCCCCTTTCTCGCTCTGTTTTTGTGCACCTCCCATAGCTTCCCATTTATCGCTGTGTTTTTGCGCACCTCTCATATCTTCCACTATATCGCTGTGTTCTCGCGCACCTTTCGTAGCTTCCCCTATATCGTTGTGTTTTCGGGCACCTCTCATGTCTTCCCCTATATCGCTGTGTTTTTGCTCACCTCTCATAGCTTTGCCTATATCACCATGTTCTCACGCACCTCTCATACCTTCCCCTTTTTAGCTGAGTTTTTGCTCATCTCTCATACCTTCCCCTATATCGACGTGTTTCACGCACCTCCCAGAGCTTCCCCTACATCACTGTGTTTTCGCGCACCTCCCATAGCTTCCCATATATCGCTGTGTCTTCGTGCACCTCTCATACCTTCCACTATATCGCTGTGTTTTCGCGCACCTCTCATACCTTCCCCTTTTCGCAGTGTTTTAATGCACTTCCCATTCATTTCCCTATATTGCTGTGTTTTCACGGACCTCCCATAGCTTCCCATTTTTCGCCTTGTTTTTGCGCACCTCTCATAGATTCACTTCCACCACTATGTTTTTGCACACCTCTCATACTTCTCCATATATTGCCGTGCTTTCACGCACCTCCCATAGCACCACCTATATTGCTGTGTTTCCTCACACCACTCATATCTTCCCCTTTCTGACTGTGTTTACGTGCACCTCCCATAGCTTCCCATATATCGCTGTGTTTTCGCGCACCTCTCATACATTCCACTATATCACTGTATTTTCGCGCACTTCTCCTAGTTTCCTTATATCGCTGTGTTTTTGACCACCTCTCATAGCTTTGCCTATATCGCCATGTTCTCACGCACCTCTCATACCTTCCCCTTTTTAGCTGAGTTGTCGCTCATCTCTCATACCTTCCCCTATATCGACGTGTTTTCACGCACCTCCCAGAGCTTCCCCTATATCACTGTGTTTTCACGGACCTCCCATACCTTCCCCTATATCACCGTGTTTACGCGCACCTCGCATACCTTCCCCTATATCGTTGTGTTTTCGCACACCTCTCTTACCTTCCACTATATCGATGTTTTTTCACGCACCTCTCATAGCTTCCCATATATCGCTGTGTTTTTGCGCACCTCACATACCTTCCTCTATATCGCTGTGTTTTCACGAACCTCTGATCCCTTCCCCAATATCACTGTGATTTCGCGCACCTCCCAAGGCTTCCCCTATATCATTGTGTTATTGTTCACCTCTCATAGTATCCCCTATATCACCGCATTTTCATGCACATCTCTTATCTTCTGCTATATCGCTGTGTCATCAAGCAGCTCTCATAACTTCCCCTATATTGCTCAGTTTTCACGCATCTCCCATAGCTTCCCCTATGTTGCTCTACTCTTGTGCACCTCTCATCACTTCCGCTATATCGCCCTTTTTTCACTGACCTCACGTAGCTTCCCATTTTTCGCCGAGTTTTCACGCGCCTCTCATAGATTCCCCCAAATCGTTGTGTTTTTGTGCAACTCTCTTAGCTTCCCCTATATCGCCGCGTTCTGGCGCACCTCACATACCTTCCCCTACGGTGCTCTGTATTATCACACTTCTCATAACTTCTCCTATTTTGGCCGTGTTTTCACGCACGTCCCATAGCTTCCTCTATATTGCAGTGTTTTTTTGCACCTCTCAGAACTTCTCCTATATCGCCGTGTTTTCTGACACCTCTCATACCTTCCCCTTTCTCGCTCTGTTTTCGTGCAACTCCCATAGCTTCCTATATTTCGCTGTGTTTTCGTGCACCTCTCATACCTTGCACTATATCGCTGTGTTTTCGCGCATCACTCGTAGCTTCCCCTATATCGATGTGTTTTCATGCACCTCTCATACCTTCATGTATATCGCCGTGTTTTCGCGCACCTCCCACAGCTTCCCCTTTATCACTGTGTTTTCGCGCACCTCTCATACCTTCCCCTATATTGCGTTGTTTTAACGCACCTCCCATCACTTCCGCTTTATCGCCCTGTTTTCATGGACCTCCCATAGCTTCCCATTTTTCACCGTGTTTTTGCGCACTTCTCAAAGATTCCCCCAAATCGCTGTGTTTTTGCGCACCTCTCTTGGCTTCCCCTATATCGCCGCGTTCTGGCGCATCTCGCATAGCTTCCCCTACGTCGCTCTGTTTTCGCGCACCTCTCATACCTTCTCCTATTTTGGGCGTGTTTTCAAGCACGTCCCATAGCTTCCCTTATATTGCTGTGTTTTCTCACACCTCTCAGACCTTCTCCTATATCGCCGTGTTTTCACGCACCTCCCATACTATCCCCTATATCGCTCTGTTTTCCAACACCTCTCATACCTTCCCCTATATCGCTCTGTTTTCGTGAATCCCCCATATCTTCCCATATATCGCTGTGTTTTCGCGCACCTCTCATTCCTTCCACTATATCACTGTGTTTTTGAGCATCTCTCATAACTTCCCCTATTTCGCTGTGTTTTAACGCACCTCCATAGCTTCCCAAATATCGCTGTGATTTCTTGTGCCTATCACACCATCCACTATATCACTGTGTTTTCGCACACCTCCCATAGATTCCCCCGTATCGCTGTGCTTTCACGCACCTCTGATACCTTCCCCTATATCACAGTGTTTTCATGCACCACACATACGTACCCCTATATTGCTGTGTTTTCGCGCACCTCCCATAGCTTCCCCTATGTCGCTGTGCTCTCGAGCACCCCTCATCACTTCCGCTATATCGCCTTGTTTTCACGGATCTTCCATAGCTTCCCATTTTTCACCTTGTTTTCGCGCACCTCTCATAGCTTCCCACATATTGCGATGTTTTCGTGCACCACTCATCGATTCCCCCAAATCGCTGTGTTTTTGCGCACCTCTCATAACTTCCCCTATATCTCCGTGTCCTGACACACCTCGCATAGATTCCCTTGCATCGCTGTGTTTTCGCGCACCTCTCATACCTTCTCCTATATCGCCGTGCTTTCACGCACCTCCCATAGCTTCCCCTATATTGCTGTCTTCGCTCACACCTCTCATTCCTGCCCCTTTCTTGCTCTGTTTTCGTGCACCTCCATAGCTTCCCATATATCACTGTGATTTTGCGCACCTCTCATACCTTCCACTATATCACTGTGTTTTTTGCTCACCTCTCATACCTTCCCCTATTTCTCCGTGTTTTAACTCACCTCCATAGCTTCCCATATATCGCTGTGTTTTCGTGTGCCTATCACACCATCCACTATATTGCTGTGTTTTCTCACACCTCCCATAGATTCCCTGTATCGCTGTGCTTTCATGCACCACTGATACCTTCCCCTATATCGCCGTGTTGTCATGCACCTCCCAGAGCTTCCCATTTATCGCCATGTTTTTGCGCACCTCTCATAGGGTCCCCCAAATCGCTGTGTTTTTCCGCACCTCTCTTAGCTTCCCCTATATCGCCGCGTTCTGGTGCACCTCGCATAGCTTCCCCTACGTCGCTCTGTTTTCGCGCACCTCTCATACTTTCACCTATTTTGGCCCTGTTTTCACGCACGTCCCATAGCTAACCCTATACTGCTGTGTATTCTCATATTTCTCATACCTTCCCCTATATCGCTCTGTTTTCATGCATTTCCCATAGCTTCCCATATATCGCTGTGTTTTCGCGTACCTCTCATACCTTGTACTATATCGCTGTGCTTTCATGCACCTCCCATATCTTCCCCTACATCGCTGTGTTTTTGCGCACCTCTCATAAATTCCCATATTTCGCCATGATTTAACACACCTCCATAGGTTCCCCTATATCGCTGTGTTTTCACGCACCTCCCATACATTCCCCTATATCGCTGTGTTGCGCGCACCTTCCATATCTTCCCCTATATCACTGTGTTTTCGCGCACATCTCATATCTTCTCATATATCGCCGTGTTCTAGGGCACACCTCGCTTAGCGTCCCCTACATCGCTGTGTTTTCGCGCACCTCTCATACCTTCTCCTATATCGCCGTGCTTTCACGCACCTCCCATAGATTCCCCTATATTGCTGTGTTTCTGACACCTCTCAGAGCTTCCGCTTTCTCGCTCTGTTTTCGTGCACCTCCCATAGCTTCACCTATATCACTGTGTTTTCGCGCACCTCACATACCTTCCGTATATCGCAGTGTTTAAACGCACCTCCCATTCATTCCCCCATATTGCTGCGTTTTCGCGCACCTCACACAGCTTCCCCTATGTCGCTGTGCTCTCGTGCACCTCTCATCACTTCCGCTATATTGCCTTGTTTTCACGGACCTCTCATTTTCACCGAGTTTTCTCGTGTCTCTAATAGATTCCCCCAAATCGCCATTGTTTCGCACACCTCCATAGCTTTCCCTATATCACTGTGTTTTCGTGCACCTCCCATAGCTTCCTCTATATCGCTGTGTTTTTGCGCACCTCTGATACATTCTCCATATCATTGTGTTTTTGTGCACCTCTCATACCTTCCCCTATACCGTTGTGTTTTTGCGCACCTCTCATACCTTCCCCTGTATCACTGTGTTTTCACGCACCTCTCATACGTTCCGCTATATCGCTGTGTTATCGTGCACCTCTCATAGCTTCCCTTCTATCACTGTGCTCTCGTCCACCTGTCATAGCTTTCCATATATTGCAATGTTTTTGCGCACCTCTCATAGCTTCCCCCAAATCGCAGTGTTTTAGCGTACCTCTCATAGCTTCCCCTAGATCGTCATGTTCTCGCACACCCCTCATACCTTCCCCTCTATCGCTGTGTTTTTGCGCACCTCTCATAGCTTTCCATATATTGCAATGTTTTTGCGTACCTCTCATAGCTCCCCGCAAATCGCTGTGTTTTCGCACACCTCGCATAGCTTCACCTCCACCACTATGTTTTCGCGCACCTCTCATACCTTCTCCATATATCGCCGTTTTTTCATGCACCTCCCATACCTTCCCCTATATTGCTGTGTTTACTCACACATTTCATACTTTCCCCTATATCGCAGTATTTTCACGCACCTCCCATACATTCCCTTATATCGCTGTGTTTTCATGCATCACTCATCCCTTCCCCGATATCACTGTGATTTCGCGCACCTCCCAAGGCTTCCCCTATAGCGCTGTTTTTGCTCACCTCTCGTAGCTTCCCCTATATCACCGTGTTTTCACGCAGATCTCATTACTTCTCCTATATCGCTGTGTTATCAAGCAACTCATATAACTTCCCCTATATCGCCATGTTTTCAGGAACCTCTCATAGCTTCCCATTTTTCGCCGTGTTTTTGCGCACCACTCATAGCTTCCCATATATTGTGATATTTTCGCGGACCTCTCATAGATTCGCCCAAATCGTTGTGTTTTTGCACACCTCTCATACCTTCCACTATATCAATGTGTTTTCTGGCACCTCTCATAACTTCCCCGATATTGCTGTGTTTTCGCGCAGCTCGCATAGCTTCCCCTATATTTTTGTGTTTTCGCGCACCTCTCATACCTTCCCATATATTGTTGTGTTTTTGTTCACCTCAAATAGCTTTGCCTATATCGCCATGTTCTCACGCGCCTCTCATACCTTCTCCTTTTTAGCTGAGTTTTCGCTCATCTCTCATACCTTGCCCTATATCAACGTGTTTTCACGCACCTCTCATACCTTCACGCATATCGCCGTGTTTTCGTGCACCTCTCATAGCTTCCCATATATTTCTGTGTTTTCATGCACCTCTAATACATTCCCCTATATCGTTGTGCTTTCGCGCACCTCTCATACCTTCCCCTATATCACTGTGTTTTCATGCACCACGCATACCTACCCCTATATCGCTGTGTTCTCGTGCACCTCTCATAGCTTTCCATATATTGCAATGTTTTTGCGCACCTCTCATAGCTTCCCCCAAATTGCAGTGTTTTCGCGCTCCTCTCATAGCTTCCCCTATATCGCCGTGTTTTTGCACACCTCGCATTGCTTCCCCTATATCGTTGTGTTCTCACGCACCTCTCATACCTTCCCCTATATTGCCGTGTTGTCATGCACCTCCCATACCTTCCCCTGTATCACTGTGTTTTTGCTCACCTCTGATAGCTTTGCCTATATCGCCACGTTCTCACGCACATCTCATACCTTCCCCTTTTTAACTGAGTTTTCACTCATCTCTCATACCTTCCCCTATATCGATTTTTTTTCACGTGCCTCTCGTAGCTCCCCCATATCGATGTTTTCGCGCATCACTCATATCTTCCCCTATATCGCTGTGTTTTCGTGCACCTCTCATAGCTTCCCGCTTATCACTGTCTTTCAGCACACCTCTGATACCTACCCCTATATCGCCCTGTTTTCACGCACCTCCCCTAGTTTCCCATATATCACTGTGTTTTCGCGCACCTCTCATACCTTCCCTTTTTTGCTGAGTTTTCGCTCATCTCTCATACGTTCCCCTATATCGACGTGTATTAAAGAACCTCTCATACCTTCACGTATATCGCCCTGTTTTCGCGCACCACTCATACCTTCCCCTATATCGCCGTGTTTTCACGCACCTCTCATCCCTTCCCCGATATCACTGTGATTTTGCGCACCTCCCAAGGGTTCCCCTATAGCGCTGTGTTTTCACTCACCTCTCATAGCTTCCCCTATATCACCGTATTTTCGCGCACATCTCATTACTTCCCCTATATCGCTGTGTTATCAAGCAGCTCACATAACTTCCCCTATTTTGTCGTGATTTAATGCACCTCCATAGCTTCCCATATTTCGCTGTGCTTTCACGCACCTCTGATACATTCCCCTATATCGTTGTGTTTTCGCGCACCTCTCGTACCTTCCTCTATATCACTGTGTTTTCATGCACCACGCATACCTACCTCTATATCGCTGTGTTCTCGTGCACCTCTCATAGCTTTCCATATATTGCAATGTTTTCATGCACCTCTCATAGCTTCCCCCAAATCGCAGTGTTTTCGCGCTCTTCTCATAGCTTCCCCTATATCGCCGTGTTTTTGCACACCTCGCATAGCTTCCCCTATATCGTTGTGTTTTTGCGCACCTCTAATACCTTTGCCTATATCGCCATGTTCTCACGCACTTCTCATGCCTTCCCCTTTTTAACTGTTTTCACTCATCTCTCATACCTTCCCTTATATCGACGTGTTTTCACGCACCTCTCATACCTTCCACTATATCGATTTTTTTTCACGTGCCTTTTGTAGCTCCCCTATATCGATGTTTTCGTGCATCACTCATACCTTCCCCTGTATCACTGTGTTTTTGCGCATCTCTCATAGCTTCCCGCTTATCACTGTCTTTTCGCGCACCTCTCATACCTACCCTTATATCGCCCGGTTTGCACGCACCTCCCATAGCTTCCCATGTATCGCCGTGTTTTTGCGCACCTCTCATATCTAACCCATTTTTGCTGTGTTATCGCGCACTTCTCATAGCTTCCCATATATTGCTGTGTTTTCGCGCACCTCTCATAGCTTCCCGCTTATCACTGTCTTTAAGCGCACCTCTGATACCTACCCCTATATTGCCCTGTTTTCACGCACCTCCCCTAGTTTCCCATATATCACCATGTTTTCGTGCACCTCTCATACCATCCCTTTTTTAGCTGGGTTTTCACTCATTTCTCATACATTCCCCTGTATCGACGTGTATTAAAGCACCTCTCATACCTTCAAGTATATCGCCCTGTTTTCATGCACCTCTCATACCTTCCCCTATATCGCTGTATTTTCATGCACCTCCCATACATTCCCCTATATCGCTGTGTTTTCGAGCACCTCCCATAGCTTCCACTATATCGCTGTGTTTTCACGCACCTCTCATCCCTTACTCGATATCACTGTGATTTTGCGCACCTCCCAAGGCTTCCCCTATAGCGCTGTGTTTTCGCTCACCTCTCACAGCTTCCCCTATATCACCGTATTTTCGCGCACATCTCATTACTTCCCCTATATCGCTGTGTTATCAAGCAGCTCACATAACTTTCCCTATATGGCCATGGTTTCAGGGACCTCCCATAACTTCCCATTTATCGCTGTTTTTCCGCGCACCTCTCATAGCTTCCCAAATATTGTGATGTTTTTGCAAACCTCTCATAGATTCGCCCAAATCGCTGTGTTTTTGCGCACCTCTCATAGCTTCCCCTATATCGCCGTGTTCTGGCGAACCTCACATAGCTTCCCCTACATCGCCATATTTTCGCACACCTCTCATACCTTCTCCTATATCGCTGTGCTTTCACGCTCCTTCCATAGCTTTCCCTATATTGCTGTGTTCTCTCACACCTCTCATACCTGCCCCTTTCTCGCTCTGTTTTCGTGCACCTCCCATAGCTTCCCATATATCGCTGTGTTTTCACGTAGCTCTCATACCTTCCACTATATCGCTGTGTTTTCGCGCACCTCCCAAGGCTTCTCCTATATCGCTGTGTTTTCGGGCACCTCTGATTCCTTCCCCTATAACAATGTGTTTTTGCGCACCTCTCATACCTTCCCCTGTATCACTGTGTTTTCACGCACCTCTCATGCCGTCCCCTACATTGCTGCATTTTCGCGCACTCTTATCGCTTCCCCTATATCGACATGTTTTCAAGCACCACTCATGCCTACAGGTATATCAACGTGTGTTCACGCACCTCCCATAGCTTCTCCTATATCACCGTGTTTTCACTCACATCTCATACCTTCCCCTTTCTCGCTCTGTTTTCGTGCACCTCTCATAGCTTCCCCTATATCACTGTGTTTTCGCACACATCTCATATCTTCTCCTATATCGCTGTGTTATTGCGCACCTCTCATACCTTCTCCATATACCGCCGTTTTTCACACACCTCCCTTAGCTCCCCCTACATTGCTGTGTTTTCCCACACTACTCATACCTTCCCCTTTCTCGCTCTGTTTTCGTGCACCTCTCATAGCTTCCTCTATATCACTGTGTTTTCGCACACATCTCATATCTTCTCCTATATCGCTGTGTCATCAAGCAGCTCTCATAAGTTCTCCTATATTGCTCAGTTTTCACGCATCTCCCATAGCTTCTCCTATGTCGCTGTGCTCTCGTGCACCTCTCATCACTTTCTGTATATCGCCCTGTTTTCACGGACCTCCACAGCTTCCTATTTTCGACGAGTTTTCGAGCGCCTCTCATAGATTTCCACAAATCACTGTGTATTGCGCACCTCTCTTAGTTTCCCCTATATCGCTGTGTTCTGGCGCACCTTGCATAGCTTCCCCTATGTCACTCTGTTTTCTCGCACCTCTCAGACCTTCCCCTATATCGTCGTGTTGTCATGCACCTCCCAGAGCTTCCCATTTATCGCCTTGTTTTTGCGCACCTCTCATAACTTCCCCTATATCGCCGTGTTCTGGCGCACCTCGCATAGCATCCTTAAATCGCTGTGTTTTCGCGCACCTCTCATACCTTCTGCTATATCACCAAGCTTTCACACACCTCCCATAGATTCCCCTATATTGCTGTGTTCTCTCACACCTCTCATACCTGCCCCTTTCTCGCTCTGTTTTCATGCACCTCCCATAGCTTCCAATATATCGCTGTGTTTTCGCGTACCTCTCATACCTTCCACTATATCGCTATGTTTTCGCGTACCTCTCATACCTTCTCCTATATCGCCGTGCTTTCGCGCTCCTCCCATAGCTTCCCCTATATCGCTGTGTTCTCTCACACCTCTCATACCTGCCCCTTTCTCACTCTGTTTTCGTGCACCTCCCATAGCTTCCCATATATCGCTGTGTTTTCGCGTAGCTCTCATACCTTCCACTATGTTGCTGTGTTTTCGCGCATCTCTCATACCTTCCCCATTTCAAAGTGTTTTAACGCACCACCCATAGCTTCCCATATATCGCTGTGTTTTCGGGCACCTTTGATTCCTTCCCCTATACCAGTGTGTTTTTGCGCACCTCTCATACCTTCCCCTGTATCACTGTGTTTTCACGCACCTCTCATGCCTTCCTCTACATCGCTGCATTTTCGCGCACTCTTATCGCTTCCCCTATATCGACGTGTTTTCAAGCACCACTCATACCCACACGTATATCGCCGTGTGTTCACGCACCTCCCATAGCTTCTCCTATATCACAGTGTTCTCACGCGCCTCTCATACCTTCCGCTATATCGCTGTGTTATCGCGCACCTCTCATAGCTTCCCTTCTATCGCTGTGTTCTCGTGCATCTCTCATAGCTTTCCATATATTGCAATGTTTTCGCGCACCTCTCATAGCTTCCCCCAAATCGCTGTGTTTTTGCGCACCTCTCATAGCTTCCCCTATATCACCGTATTTTCGCGCACCTCGCATAGCTTCACCTCCACCACTATGTTTTCGCACACCTCTCATACCTTCTCCATATATCGTCGTTTTTTCACGCACCTCCCATAGCTCCCCCTATATTGCTGTGTTTTCTCACACCACTCATACCTTACCCTTTCTCGCTCTGTTTTCGTGCATCTCCCATAGCTTCCCATATATCGCTGTGTTTTCGCGCACCTCTCGTAGCTTCCCCTATATCGTTGTGTTTTTGGGCACCTCTCATGTCTTCCCCTATATCACTGTGTTTTTGCTCACCTCTCATAGCTTTACCTCTATCGCCATGTTCTCACGCACCTCTCATACCTTCCCCTTTTTAGCTGAGTTTTCGCTCATCTCTCATACCTTCCCCTATATTAACGTGTTTTCACGCACCTCACATACCTTCACGTATATCGCCGTGTTTTCGCGCACCTCCCAGAGCTCCCGCTATATCACTGTGTTTTCGCGGACCTGTCATACCTTCCCCTATGTCACTGTGTTTACGCGCACCTCTCATAGCTTCCCATATATCGCTGTGTTTTTGCGCACCTCGCGTACCTTCCCCAATATGATTGTGTTTTCGCACACATCTGATACCTTCCACTATATCGATGTTTTTTCACGCACCCCTCATAACTTCCCAAATACCGCTGTGTTTTTGCGCACCTCGCATACCTTCCTCTATATTGCTGTGTTTTCACGCACCTCTGATCCCTTCCCCAATATCACTGTGATTTTGCGCACCTCCCAAGGCTTCCCCTATATCATTGTGTTTTCGCTCACCTCTCATAGTATCCCCTATATCACCGCGTCTCTTATCTTCTCCTATATCGCTGTGTCATCAAGCAGCTCTCATAACCTCCCCTATATTGCTCAGTTTTCACGCATCTCTCATAGCTTCCCCTATGTCGCTGTGCTCTCGTGCACCTCTCATCACTTCCACTATATCGCCCTCTTTTCACGGACCTCGCTTAGGTTCCCATTTTTCGCCGAGTTTTCACACGCCTCTCATAGATTCCCCCAAATCGCTGTGTTTTTGTGCACCTCTCTTAGCATCCCCTATATCGCCGCGTTCTGGCGCACCTCGCATACCTTCCCCTACGTCGCTCTGTTTTCGCTCACCTCTCATAACTTCTCCTATTTTGGCCGTGTTTTCACGCACGTCCCATAGCTTCCCCTATATTGCTGTGTTTTCTCACACCTCTCAGACCTTCTCCTATATCATCGTGTTTTCACGCACCTCCCATAGCTTCCCCTATATCATTGTGTTTTCGCGCACATCTAATTTCTTCTCCTATATTGCCGTGTTCTAGGGCACACCTCGCATAGCTTCGCCTACATCGCTGTGCTATCACGAAACTCTCATACCTTCTCCTATATTGCTGTGTTTCTGACACCTCTCACACCTTCTCCTTTCTCGCTGTGTTTTCGTGCACCTCCCATAGCTTCCCATATTTCACTGTGTTTTCGCGCACCTCTCATACCTTCCCCTATATCACTGTGTTTTTGCGCACCTCTCATACCTTCCCCTATATCGCAGTGTTTTAACGCACCTCCCATTCATTCCCCTATATCGCTGTGTTTTCGTGCACCTCCCACAGTTTCCCCTATGTCACTGTGCTCTGGTGCACCTCTCATCACTTCCGCTATATCGCCCTGTTTTCACGGACCTCACATACTTTTCTATTTTACGCCAAGTTTTCGGCGCCTCTTATGGATTGCCCCAAATCGCTGTGTTTTCATGCACCTCTCATACCTTCCCCTATATTGCAGTGTTTTAACGCAACTCCCATTCATTTCCCTATATCGCTGTGTTTTCGCGCACCTCCCATAGCTTCCCCTATGTTGCTGTGCTCTCGTGCACCTCTCATCACTTCCCTTATATCGCCTTGTTTTCACGGACCTCCCATAGCTTCCCATTTTTCGCCTTGTTTTTGCGCACCTCTCATAGACTCACTTCCACCACTATGTTTTTGCACACCTCTCATACTTCTCCATATATTGCCGTGTTTTCACGCACCTCCCATAGCTCCACCTATATTGCTGTGTTTCCTCACACCACTCATATCTTCCCCTATCTGGCTGTGTTTACGTGCAACTCCCATAGCTTCCCATATATCGCTGTGTTTTCGCGCACTTCTCATACATTCCACTATATCGCTGTATTTTCGCGCAACTCTCCTAGTTTCCTTATATCGCTGTGTTTTTGACCACCTCTCATAGCTTTGCCTATATCGCCATGTTCTCACGCACCTTTCATACCTTCTCCTTTTTAGCTGAGTTGTCGCTCATCTCACATACCTTCCCCTATATCGACGTGTTTTCACGACCCTCTCATACCTTCCACTATATCGATGTTTTTTCACGCGCCTCTCGTAGCTCTCCTATATCGATGTTTTCGCGCACCACTCATACATTCCCCTATATCGCTGTGTTTTCGCGCACCTCTCTTATTTTCCCCTACATCACCGCGTTCTGGCGCACCTTGCATAGCTTCCCCTACGTCGCTCTTTTTCACTCACCTCTCATACCTTCTCCTATTTTGGCTGTGTTTTCACGCACGTCCCACAGCTAACCCTATATTGCTGTGTTTTCTCACACCTCTCAGATTTTCTCCTATATCATCGTGTTTTCACGCACCTCCCATAGCTTCCCCTATATCATTGTGTTTTCGCGCACATCTAATTTCTTCCCCTATATCGCTGTGTTCTAGGGCTCACATCGCTTAGCTTTGCCTACATCGCTGTGTTATCACGAAACTCTCATACCTTCTCCTATATTGCTGTGTTTCTGACACCTCTCACACCTTCTCCTTTCTCGCTGTGTTATCGTGCACCTCCCATAGCTTCCCATATTTCACTGTGTTTTCGCGCACCTCTCATACCTTCCCCTATATCACTGTGTTTTTGCGCACCTCTCATACCTTCCCCTATATCGCAGTATTTCAACGCACCTCCCATTCATTCCCCTATATCGCTGTGTTTTCGCACACCTCCTACTGCTTCCCCTATGACGCTGTGCTCTGGTGCACCTCTCATCACTTCCGCTATATTGCTTTGTTTTCACGGACCTCCCATAGCTTCCCATTTTTCGCCGAGTTTTCGACGCCTCTTATTGATTCCCCCAAATCGCCGTGCTTTTGTGCACCTCCCATAACTTCCCCTATATTGCTGTGTTTACACGCACCGCTCATAACTTCCCCTACATCGCTGTGTTTTTGCGCACCTCTCATAACTTCCCCTACTTCGCCATGATTTAACACACCTCCATAGCTTCCGCTATATCGCTGTGTTTTCACGCACCTCCCATTCATTCCCCTATATCGCTGTGTTTACGCACAACAGTCATAGCTTCCCATATATTGTGATGTTTTCGCGCGCCTCTTATAGATTCCCCCAAATCGCTGTGTTTTTGCGCACCTCTCTTAGCTTCCCCTATATCGTCGCGTTCTGGCGCACGTCGCATAGCTTCCCCTACGTCGCTCTTTTTTCGTGCACCTCTCATACCTTCTTCTATTTTGGCTGTGTTTTCACGCACGTACCACAGCTAACCCTATATTGCTGTGTTTTCTCACACCTCTCAGACCTTCTCCTATATCATCGTGTTTTCACGCACCTCCCATAGCTTCCGCTGTATCGCTGTGTTTTCGCGCACATCTAATACCTTCTCCTATATCGCCATGTTCTAGGGCACACCTTGTATAGCTTCCCCTACATCGCTGTGTTTTCACGCAACTCTCATACCTTCTCCAATATTGCTGTGTTTCTGACACCTCTCACACCTTCTCCTTTCTCGCTGTGTTTTCGTGCACCTCCCATAGCTTCCCATATTTCACTGTGTTTTCGCGCACCTCTCATACCTTCCACTATATTGCTGTGTTTTCGAGCATCACTCGTAGCTTCCCCTATATCAATGTGTTTTCGTGCACCTCTCATACCTTCCCCTATATCGCAGTGTTTTAACGCACCTCCCATTCCTTCCCCTATATTGCTGTGTTTTCGCACACCTCCCACAGCTTCCCCTATGTCGCTGTGCTCTGGTGCACCTCTCATCACTTCCGCTATATCGCCCTGTTTTCACGGACCTCCCATAGCTTCCCATTTTTCACCGAGTTTTCGGCGCCTCTTATAGATTCCCCCAAATCGCTGTGTTTTCGCGCACCTCTCATACCTTCCACTATATCGCAGTTTTTCAACGCACCTCCCATTCATTCCCCTATATCGCTGTGTTTTCGCGCACCTCCCACAGCTTTCCCTATTTCGCTGTGCTCTGGTGCACCTCTCATCACTTCCGCTATATCGTCTTGTTTTCACGGACCTCCCATAGCTTCCCATTTTTCGCCGAGTTTTCGGCGTCTCTTATAGATTCCCCCAAATCGCCGTGCTTTCGCGCACCTCCCATAATTTCCCATATATCACTGTGTTTTCACGCACCTCTCATACCTTCCCCTATATCCCTGTGTTTTCGCGCACCTCTCATACCTTCCCCTATATCACTGTGTTTTCGCGCACCTCTCATACCTTCCCCTAAATCGCTCTGTTTTCGTGCATCTCCTATACCTTCCCATATATCACTGTGATTTTGTGCACCTCTCATACCTTCCACTATATAACTGTGTTTTTTGCATACCTCTCATAACTTCCCCTATTTCGCCGTGTTTTAACTCACCTTCATAGCTTCCCATATATCGCTGTGTTTTTGCGTGCCTGTCACACCATCCACTATATCGTTGTGTTTTCGCGCACCTCTCATACCTTCCCCTGTATCGCCGTGTTGTCATGCACCTCCCAGAGCTTCCCATTTATCGCCTTGTTTTTGCGCACCTCTCATAACTTCCCCTATATCGCCGTGTTCTGGCGCAACTCGCATAGCTTCCTTTACATCGCTGTGTTTTCACGCACCGCTCATACCTTCTCCTATATCGTCGTGTTTTCACGCACCTCCCTTAGCTTCCCCTATATTGCTGTGTTCTCTCACACCTCTCATACCTGCCCCTTTCTCGCTCTGTTTTCGTGCACCTCCCATAGCTTCCCATATATCGCTGTGTTTCCGCGTACCTCTCATACCTTCCACTATATCGCTCTGTTTTCGCGCATCTCTCATACCTTCCCCTATATTGAAGTGGTTTAACACACCTCCCATACATTCAACTATATCGCTGTGTTTTCGCGCGCCTCTCATAGATTTCCACAAATCGCTGTGTTTTGTGCACCTCTCTTAGTTTTCCCTATATCGCTGCGTTCTGGCACACCTCGCATAGCTTCCCCTACGTCGCTCTGTTTTCTCGCACCTCTCAGACCTTCTCCTATTTCGCCGTGTTTTCACGCACCTCCCATACCGTCCCCTATATCGCTCTGTTTTCTCACACCTCTCATACCTTCCCCTATATTGCCCTGTTTTCGTGCATTTCTCATACCTTCCACTATATCACTGTGTTTTTTACACACCTCTCATACCTTCCCCTATTTCGCCGTGTTTTAGCTCACCTCCATAGCTTCCCATATATCACTGTGTTTTCGCGTGCCTATCACACCATCCACTATATCACTGTGTTTTCGCACACCTCCCATAGATTCCCCTGTATCGCTGTGCTTTCACGGACCTCTGATACCTTCCCTTATATCGTTGTGTTTTTGCGCACCTCTCATACCTTCCCCTACATCGCCATGTTCTGGCGCACCTGCATCGCTTCCCTTACATCGCTGTGTTTTCGCGCACCTCTCATAACTTCTGCTATATCGCCGTACTTTCACGCACCTCCCATAGCTTCCCCTATATTGCTGTGTTCTCTCACACCTCTCATACCTGCTCCTTTCTCGCTCTATTTTCGTGCACCTCCCATAGCTTCCTATATATCGCTGTGTTTTCGTGTACCTCTCATACCTTCCACTATATCGCTGTGTTTTCACACACCTCTCGTAGCTTCCCCTATATCGATGTGTTTTAACGCACCTCCCATATATTCAACTATTTCGCTGTGTTTTCGCGCACCTCCCATAGCTTCTGCTATATCGCTGTGTTTTCACGCACCTCTGATCCCTTCCCCTATACCGTTGTGTTTTTGCGCACCTCTCATACCTTCCCCTGTATCACTGTGTTTTCACGCACCTCTCATGCCGTCCCCCAATTCGCTGTGTTTTCGCGCGCCTCTCATAGCTTCCCCTATATCACCGTTTTTTCCTGCACCTCGCATAGCTTCACCTCCACCACTATGTTTTCGCACACCTCTCATACCTTCTCCATATATCGCCGTTTTTCATGCACCTCCCATAGCTCCCCCTATATTGCTGTGTTTTCTCACACCACTCAGGCCTTCCCCTTTCTCGCTCTGTTTTCGTGCACCTCCCATAGCTTCCCATATATCGCTGTGTTTTTGAGCACCTCTCATACCTTCCATTATATCGCCGTGTTCCCGCGCACCTTTCGTAGCTTCCCCTATTTCATTGTGTTTTCGGGCACCTCTCATGTCTTCCCCTATATCGCTGTGTTTTTGCTCACCTCTCATAGATTTGCCTATATCGCCATGTTCTCACGCACCTCTCATACCTTCCCCTTTTTTAGCTGAGTTTTCGCTCATCTCTCATACCTTCCCCTATACCAACATGTTTTCACGCACCTCTCATACCTTCATGTACATCGCCGTATTTTCGCGCACCTCCCATAGCTTCCCATATATCGCTGTGTTTTCACGCACCTCTCATACCTTCCACTATATCGCTGTGTTTTCGCGCACCTCTCATACCTTCCCCTTATCGCCGTGCTTTAATGCACCTCCCATTCATTTCCCTATATCGCTGCTTTTTCGCGCACCTCCCATAGCTTCCTTTATGTTGCTGTGCTCTCGTGCACCTCTCATCACTTCCCCTATATCGCCTTGTTTTCACGGACCTCCCATAGCTTCCCATTTTTCGCCTTGTTTTTGCGCACCTCTCATAGATTCACTTCCACCACTATGCTTTTGCACACCTCTCATACTTCTCCATATATTGCCGTGCTTTCACGCACCTCCCATGGCTCCACCTATATTGCTGTGTTTCCTCACACCACTCATATCTTCCCCTTTCTGGCTGTGTTTACGTGCAACTCCCATAGCTTCCCATATATCGCTGTGTTTTAGCGCACCTCTCATACCTTCCACTATATCGCTGTATTTTTGCGCACCTCTCCTAGTTACCTTATATCGCTGTGTTTTTGAACACCTCTCATAGCTTTGCCTATATTGCCATGGTCTCACGCACCTTTCATACCTTCCCCTTTTTAGCTGAGTTGTCGCTCATCTCACATACCTTCCCCTATATCGACGTGTTTTCACGCACCTCTCATATCTTCCACTATATCGATGTTTTTTCACGCGCCTCTCGTAGCTCCCCTATATCGATGTTTTCGCGCACCACTCATACATTCCCCTATATCGCTGTGTTTTCGCGCACCTCTCTTAGCTTCCCCTATATCACCGCGTTCTGGCGCACCTTGCATAGCTTCCCATATATCGCTGTGTTTTCGCGTACCTCTCATACCTTCCACTATATCGCTGTGTTTTCACACACCTCTCGTAGCTTCCCCTATATCGATGTGTTTTAACGCACCTCCCATATATTCAACTATTTTGCTGTGTTTTCACGCACCTCCCATAGCTTCTGCTATATCGCTGTGTTTTCACGCACCTCTCATCCCTTCCCCTATACCGTTGTGTTTTTGCGCACCTCTCATACCTTCCCCTGTATCACTGTGTTTTCACGCACCTCTCATGCCGTCCCCCAAATCGCTGTGTTTTCGTTCGCCTCTCATAGCTTCCCCTATATCACCGTGTTTTCCTGCACCTCGCATAGCTTCACCTCCACCACTATGTTTTCGCACACCTCTCATACCTTCTCCATATATCGCCGTTTTTTCATGCACCACCCATAGCTTCTCTTTTATCACCGTGTTTTCACGCACCTCCCATTGCTCCCCCTATATTGCTGTGTTTTCTCACACTACTCATGCCTTCCCCTTTCTCGCTCTGTTTTCGTGCACCTCCCATAGCTTCCCATATATCACTGTGTTTTTGCGCACCTCTCATACCTTCCACTGTATCGCTGTGTTCTCGCGCACCTTTCGTAGCTTCCCCTATATCGTTGTGTTTTCGGGCATCTCTCATTACTTCCCCTATATCGCTGTGTTTTTGTTCACCTCTCATAGCTTTGCCTATATCGCCATGTTCTCACGCACCTCTCATACTTTCCCCTTTTTAGCTGAGTTTTCGCTCATCTCTCATACCTTCCCCTATATCGACGTGTTTTCATGCACCTCTCATACCTTCATGTACATCGCCGTGTTTTCGTGCACCTCCCATAGCTTCCTATATATCGCTGTTTTCGCGTACCTCTCATACCTTCCACTATTTCGCCGTGTTTTAGCTCACCTCCATAGCTTCCCATATACCGCTGTGTTCTCGCGCACCTTTCGTAGCTTCCCCTATTTCGTTGTGTTTTCGGGCACCTCTCATGTCTTCCCCTATATCGCTGTGTTTTTGCTCACCTCTCATAGATTTGCCTATATCGCCATGTTCTCACGCACCTCTCATACCTTCCCCTTTTTTAGCTGAGTTTTCGCTCATCTCTCATACCTTCCCCTATACCAACATGTTTTCACGCACCTCTCATACCTTCATGTACATCGCCGTATTTTCGCGCACCTCCCATAGCTTCCCATATATCGCTGTGTTTTCACGCACCTCTCATACCTTCCACTATATCGCTGTGTTTTCGCGCACCTCTCATACCTTCCCCTTATCGCCGTGCTTTAATGCACCTCCCATTCATTTCCCTATATCGCTGCTTTTTCGCGCACCTCCCATAGCTTCCTTTATGTTGCTGTGCTCTCGTGCACCTCTCATCACTTCCCCTATATCGCCTTGTTTTCACGGACCTCCCATAGCTTCCCATTTTTCGCCTTGTTTTTGCGCACCTCTCATAGATTCACTTCCACCACTATGCTTTTGCACACCTCTCATACTTCTCCATATATTGCCGTGCTTTCACGCACCTCCCATGGCTCCACCTATATTGCTGTGTTTCCTCACACCACTCATATCTTCCCCTTTCTGGCTGTGTTTACGTGCAACTCCCATAGCTTCCCATATATCGCTGTGTTTTAGCGCACCTCTCATACCTTCCACTATATCGCTGTATTTTTGCGCACCTCTCCTAGTTACCTTATATCGCTGTGTTTTTGAACACCTCTCATAGCTTTGCCTATATTGCCATGGTCTCACGCACCTTTCATACCTTCCCCTTTTTAGCTGAGTTGTCGCTCATCTCACATACCTTCCCCTATATCGACGTGTTTTCACGCACCTCTCATATCTTCCACTATATCGATGTTTTTTCACGCGCCTCTCGTAGCTCCCCTATATCGATGTTTTCGCGCACCACTCATACATTCCCCTATATCGCTGTGTTTTCGCGCACCTCTCTTAGCTTCCCCTATATCACCGCGTTCTGGCGCACCTTGCATAGCTTCCCATATATCGCTGTGTTTTCGCGTACCTCTCATACCTTCCACTATATCGCTGTGTTTTCACACACCTCTCGTAGCTTCCCCTATATCGATGTGTTTTAACGCACCTCCCATATATTCAACTATTTTGCTGTGTTTTCACGCACCTCCCATAGCTTCTGCTATATCGCTGTGTTTTCACGCACCTCTCATCCCTTCCCCTATACCGTTGTGTTTTTGCGCACCTCTCATACCTTCCCCTGTATCACTGTGTTTTCACGCACCTCTCATGCCGTCCCCCAAATCGCTGTGTTTTCGTTCGCCTCTCATAGCTTCCCCTATATCACCGTGTTTTCCTGCACCTCGCATAGCTTCACCTCCACCACTATGTTTTCGCACACCTCTCATACCTTCTCCATATATCGCCGTTTTTTCATGCACCACCCATAGCTTCTCTTTTATCACCGTGTTTTCACGCACCTCCCATTGCTCCCCCTATATTGCTGTGTTTTCTCACACTACTCATGCCTTCCCCTTTCTCGCTCTGTTTTCGTGCACCTCCCATAGCTTCCCATATATCACTGTGTTTTTGCGCACCTCTCATACCTTCCACTGTATCGCTGTATTCTCGCGCACCTTTCGTAGCTTCCCCTATATCGTTGTGTTTTCGGGCATCTCTCATTACTTCCCCTATATCGCTGTGTTTTTGTTCACCTCTCATAGCTTTGCCTATATCGCCATGTTCTCACGCACCTCTCATACTTTCCCCTTTTTAGCTGAGTTTTCGCTCATCTCTCATACCTTCCCCTATATCGACGTGTTTTCATGCACCTCTCATACCTTCATGTACATCGCCGTGTTTTCGTGCACCTCCCATAGCTTCCTATATATCGCTGTTTTCGCGTACCTCTCATACCTTCCACTATTTCGCCGTGTTTTAGCTCACCTCCATAGCTTCCCATATACCGCTGTGTTCTCGCGCACCTTTCATAGCTTCCCCTATATCGTTGTGTTTTCGGGCACCTCTCATGTCTTCCCCTATATCGCTGTGTTTTTGTTCACCTCTCATAGCTTTGCCTATATCGCCATGTTCTCATGCACATCTCACACGTTCCCCTTTTTAGCTGAGTTTTCGCTCATCTCTCATACCTTCCCCTATACTGACGTGTTTTCACGCACCTCTCATACCTTCATGTACATCACCGTGTTTTCGCGCACCTCCCATAGCTTCCCATATATCGCTGTGTTTTCACGCACCTCTCATCCCTTCCCCTATACCGTTGTGCTTTTGCGCACCTCTCATATATTCCACTATATCGCTGTGTTTTCGTACACCTCTCATAGCTTCCCTTCTACCGCTATGTTCTCGTGCACCTCTCATAGCTTTCCATATATTGCAATGTTTTCGTGCACCTCTCATAGCTTCCCCCAAATCGCTGTGTTTTCGCGCGCCTCTCATAGCTTCCCCTATATCACCGTGTTTTCCTGCACCTCGCATAGCTTCACCTCCACCACTATGTTTTCGCACACCTCTCATACCTTCTCCATATATCGCCGTTTTTTCACGCACCACCCATAGCTCCCCCTATATTGCTGTGTTACCTCACACCACTCATGCCTTCCCCTTTCTCGCTCTGTTTTCGTGCAACTCCCATAGCTTCCCATATATCGCTGTGTTTTCGGGTACCTCTCATGTCTTCCCCTATATGGCTGTGTTTTTGCTCACCTCTCATAGCTTTGCCTATATCGCCATGTTCTCATGCACCTCTCATACCTTCCCCTTTTTAGCTGAGTTTTCGCTCATCTCTCATATCTTCCCCTATACCGACGTGTTTTCACGCACCTCTCATACCTTCATGTATATCGCCGTGTTCTAGGGCACACCTCGCATAGCTTCGCCTACATCGCTGTGTTATCATGAAACTCTCATACCTTCTCCTATATTGCTGTCTTTCTGACACCTCTCACACCTTCTCCTTTCTCGCTGTGTTTTCGTGCACCTCTCATACCTTCCACTATATCGCTGTGTTTTCACACACCTCTCGTAGCTTCCCCTATATCGATGTGTTTTAACACACCTCCCATACATTCAACTATATCGCTGTGTTTTCGTGCACCTCCCACAGCTTCCCCTATGTCACTGTGCTCTGGTGCACCTCTCATCACTTCCGCTATATCGCCCTGTTTTCACGGACCTCACATACTTTTCTATTTTACGCCAAGTTTTCGGCGCCTCTTATAGATTGCCCCAAATCGCTGTGTTTTCATGCACCTCTCATACCTTCCCCTATATCGCAGTGTTTAAACGCAACTCCCATTCATTCCCCTATATCGCTGTGTTTTTGCGCACCTCCCATTGCTTCCCCTATGTTGCTGTGCTCTCGTGCACCTCTCATCACTTCCCCTATATCGCCTTGTTTTCACGGACCTCCCATAGCTTCCCATTTTTTACCTTGTTTTTGCTCACCTCTCATAGATTCACTTCCACCACTATGTTTATGCACACCTCTCATACTTCTCCATATATTGCCGTGCTTTCACGCACCTCTCATAGCTCCACCTATATTGCTGTGTTTCCTCACACCACTCATATCTTCCCCTTTCTGGCTGTGTTTACGTGCAACTCCCATAGCTTCCCATAGATCGCTGTGTTTTCGCGCACCTCTCATACATTCCACTATATCGCTGTATTTTTGCGCACCTCTCCTAGTTTCCTTATATCGCTGTGTTTTTGACCACCTCTCATAGCTTTGCCTATATCGCCATGTTCTCACACACCTTTCATACCTTCCCCTTTTTAGCTGAGTTCTCGCTCATCTCACATACCTTCCGCTATATCGACGTGTTTTCACGCACCTCTCATACCTTCCACTATATCGATGTTTTTTCACGCGCCTCTCGTAGCTCCCCTATATCGATGTTTTCGCGCACCACTCATACATTCCGCTATATCGCTGTGTTTTCGCGCACCTCTCTTAGCTTCCCCTATATCACCGCGTTCTGGCGCACCTCGCATAGCTTCCCCTACGTCGCTCTTTTTCACGCACCTCTCATAACTTCTCCTATTTTGGCCGTGTTTTCACGCACGTCCCACAGCTAACCCTATATTGCTGTGTTTTCTCACACCTCTCAGATTTTCTCCTATATCATCGTGTTTTCACGCACCTCCCATAGCTTCCCCTATATCATTGTGTTTTCGCGCACATCTAATTTCTTCTCCGATATCGCCGTGTTCTAGGGCACACCTTGCATAGCTTCGCCTACATCGCTGTGTTATCACGAAACTCTCATAGCTTCTCCTATATTGCTGTGTTTCTGACACCTCTCACACGTTCTCCTTTCTCGCTGTGTTTTCGTGCACCTCCCATAGCTTCCCATATTTCACTGTGTTTTCGCGCACCTCTCATACCTTCCTCTATATCACTGTGTTTTTGCGCACCTCTCATACCTTCCCCTATATCGCAGTGTTTTCACGGACCTCCCATAGCTTTCCATTTCTCGCCGAGTTTTCGGTGCCTCTGCTAGATTCCCCCAAATCGTCGTGCTTTTGCGCACCTCCCATTACTTCCCCTGTATCGTTGTGTTGTCGCTCACCGCTCATACCTTCCCCTATATCGCAGTGTTTTAACGCAACTCCCATTCATTCCCCTATATCACTGTGTTTTCGCGCACCTCCCACAGCTTCCCCTATGTCGCTGTGCTCTGGTGCACCTCTCATCACTTCCGCTATATCGCCTTGTTTTCACGGACCTCCTATAGTTTCCCAATTTTCGCCGAGTTTTCGGCGCCTCTTATAGATTCCCCCAAATCGCCGTGCTTTTGTGCACCTCCCATAACTTCCCCTATATTGCTGTGTTTTCACGCACCGCTCATAACTTCCCCTACATCGCTGTGTTTTTGCGCAACTCTCATAACTTCCCCTATTTCGCTATGATTTAACGCACCTCCATAGCTTCCCCTATATCGCTGTGTTTTCATGCACCTCTCATACATTCCCCTATATCGCGGTGTTTACGCGCAACAGTCATAGTTTCCCATATTTTGCGATGTTTTCGCGCACCTCTCACAGATTCCCCCAAATCGCTGTGTTTTTGCGCACCTCTCTTAGATTCCCCTATATCGCCGCGTTCTGGCGCACGTCGCATAGCTTCCCCTACGTCGCTCTTTTTTTGCGTACCTCTTACACCTTCTCCTTTCTCGCTGTTTTCGTGCACCTTCCATAGCTTCCTATATTTCGTTGTGTTTTCGCGCACCTCTCATACCTTCCACTATATTGCTATGTTTTCGAGCATCACTCGTAGCTTCCCCGATATCGATGTGTTTTCGCGCACCTCTCATACCTTCATGTATATCGCCGTGTTTTCGCGCACCTCCCATAGCTTCCCCTATATCACTGTGTTTTCGTGCACCTCTCATACCTTCCCCTATATCGCAGTGTTTTAACGCACCTCCCATTCATTCCCCTATATCGCTGTGTTTTCGCACACCTCCCACAGCTTCCCCTATGTCGCTGTGCTCTGGTGCACCTCTCATCACCTCTGCTATATCGTCTTGTTTTCACGGACCTCCCATAGCTTCCCATTTTTCGCCGAGTTTTCGGCGTCTCTTATAGATTCCCCCAAATCGCCGTGCTTTCGCGCACCTCCCATAATTTCCCATATATCACTGTGTTTTCACGCACCTCTCATACCTTCCCCTATATCCCTGTGTTTTCGCGCACCTCTCATACCTTCCCCTATATCACTGTGTTTTCGCGCACCTCTCATTCCTTCCCCTAAATCGCTGTTTTCGTGCATCTCCCATACCTTCCCATATATCACTGTGATTTTGTGCACCTCTCATACCTTCCACTATATAACTGTGTTTTTTGCATACCTCTCATAACTTCCCCTATTTCGCCGTGTTTTAACTCACCTTCATAGCTTCCCATATATCGCTGTGTTTTTGCGTGCCTGTCACACCATCCACTATATCGCTGTGTTTTCGCACACCTCCCATAGATTCCCCTGTATCGCTGTGCTTTCACGCACCTCTGATACCTTCCCTTATATCGTTGTGTTTTCGCGCACCTCTCATACCTTCCCCTGTATCACCGTGTTGTCATGCACCTCCCAGAGCTTCCCATTTATCGCCTTGTTTTTGCGCACCTCTCATAACTTCCCCTATATCGCTGTGTTCTGGCGCACCTCGCATAGCTTCCTTTACATCGCTGTGTTTTCGCGCACCGCTCATACCTTCTCCTATATCGCTGTGCTTTCACGCACCTCCCTTAGCTTCCCCTATATTGCTGTGTTCTCTCACACCTCTCATACCTGCCCCTTTCTCGCTCTGTTTTCGCACACCTCCCACAGCTTCCCCTATGTCGCTGTGCTCTGGTGCACCTCTCATCACCTCCGCTATATCGTCTTGTTTTCACGGTCCTCCCATAGCTTTCCATTTTTTGCCGAGTTTTCGGCGCCTCTTATAGATTCCCCCAAATCGCCGTGCATTCACGTACCTTTCATAATTTCCCATATATCACTGTGTTTTCATGCACCTCTCATACCTTCCCCATATCCCTGTGTTTTCGCGCACCTCTCATACCTTCCCCTATATCACGGTGTTTTCGCGCACCTCTCATACATTCCCCTAAATCGCTCTGTTTTCGTGCATCTCCCATACCTTCCCATATATCACTTTGATTTTGTGCACCTCTCATACCTTCCACTATATAACTGTGTTTTTTGCATACTTCTCATAACTTCCCCTATTTCGCCGTGTTTTAACTCACCTTCATAGCTTCCCATATATTGCTGTGTTTTCGCGTGCCTGTCACACCATCCACTATATCGCTGTGTTTTCGCACACCTCCCATAGATTCCCCTGTATCGCTGTGCTTTCACGCACCTCTGATACCTTCCCTTATATCGTTGTGTTTTCGCGCACCTCTCATACCTTCCCCTATATCGCCGTGTTGTCATGCACCTCCCAGAGCTTCCCATTTATCGCCTTGTTTTTGCGCACCTCTCATAACTTCCCCTATATCACCGTGTTCTGGCGCAACTCGCATAGCTTCCTTTACATCGCTGTGTTTTCGCGCACCGCTCATACCTTCTCCTATATCGCCGTGCTTTCACGCACCTCCCTTAGCTTCCCCTATATCGCTGTGTTTTCGCGTACCTCTCATACCTTCCACTATATCGCTCTGTTTTCGCGCATCTCTCATACCTTCCCCTATATCGAAGTGTTTTAACACACCTCCCATACATTCAACTATATCGTTGTGTTTTCGCGCACCTCTCATAGCTTCCCCTATATCACCGTGTTTTCGCGCACCTCGCATAGCTTCACCTCCACCATTATGCTTTCGCACACCTCTCATACCTTCTCCATATATCGCCGTTTTTTCACACACCTCCCTTAGCTCCCCCTACATTGCTGTGTTTTCTCACACTACTCATACCTTCCCCTTTCTCGCTCTGTTTTCGTGCACCTCTCATAGCTTCCCCAGTATCACCGTGTTTTTGCACACATCTCATATCTTCTCCTATATCGCTGTGTCATCAAGCAGCTCTCATTGCTTCCCCTATATTGCTCAGTTTTCACGAATCACCCATAGCTTCTCCTATGTCGCTGTGCTCTCGTGCATCTCTCATCACTTCCTCTATATTGCCCTGATTTCATGGACCTCGCACAGCTTCCCATTTTTCAACGAGTTTTTGCGCGTCTCTCATACCTTCTGCTGTATCGCCGTAATTTCATGCACCTCCCATAGTTTCCCCTATATTGCTGTGTTCTCTCACACCTCTCATACCTGCTCCTTTCTCGCTCTGTTTTCGTGCACCTCCCATAGCTTCCCATATATCGCTGTGTTTTCGCGTGCCTATCACACCATCCACTATATCACTGTGTTTTCGCACACCTCCCATAGATTCCCCTGTATCGCTGTGCTTTCACGCACCTCTGATACCTTCCCTTATATCGTTGCGTTTTTGCGCACCTCTCATACCTTCCCCTATATCGCCGTGTTGTTATGCACCTCCCAGAGCTTCCCATTTATCGCCATGTTTTTGCGCATCTCTCATAACTTCCCCTATATCGCCGTGTTCTGGCGCACCTCGCATCGCTTCCCTTACATCGCTGTGTTTTCGCGCACCCCTCATACCTTCTGCTATATCGCCGTACTTTTACGCACCTCCCATAGCTTCCCCTATATTGCTGTGTTCTCTCACACCTCTCATACCTGCTCCTTTCTCGCTCTGTTTTCGTGCACCTCCCATAGCTTCCTATATATCACTGTGTTTTCGCGTACCTCTCATACCTTCCACTATATCGCTGTGTTTTCACACACCTCTCGTAGCTTCCCCTATATCGATGTGTTTTAACACACCTCCCATACATTCAACTATATCGCTGTGTTTTCATGTACCTCCCATAGCTTCTGCTATATCGTTGTGTTTTCACACACCTCTCATCCCTTCCCCTATACCGTTGTGCTTTTGCGCACCTCTCATACCTTCCACTATATCGCTGTGTTCTCGCGCACCTTTCGTAGCTTCCCCTATATCGTTGTGTTTTCGGGCACCTCTCATGTCTTCCCCTATATCGCTGTGTTTTTGCTCACCTCTCATAGCTTTGCCTATATCGCTATGTTCTCACACACCTCTCATACTTTCCCCTTTCTAGCTGAGTTTTCGCTCATCTCTCATACCTTCCCCTATATCGACGTGTTTTCACGCACCTCCCAGAGCTTCCCCTACATCACTGTGTTTTCGCGGACCTCTCATACCTTCCCCTATATCACCGTGTTTACGCGCACCTCTCATAGCTTCCCATATATCGCTGTGGTTTTGCGCACCTCTCATACCTTCCACTATATCGCTGTGTTCTCGCGCACCTTTCGTAGCTTCCCCTATATCGTTGTGTTTTCGGGCACCTCTCATGTCTTCCCCTATATCACCGTGTTTACGCGCACCTCTCATAGCTTCCCATATATCGCTGTGTTTTTGCGCACCTCGCATACCTTCCTCTATATCGCTGTGTTTTCGCACACCTCTTACCTTCCATTATATCGATGTTTTTTCACGCACCTCTCATAGCTTTCCATATATCGCTGTGTTTTTGCGCACCTCGCATACCTTCCTCTATATCGCTGTGTTTTCACGCACTTCTGATCCCTTTCCCAATATCACTGTGATTTCGCGCACCTCCCAAGGCTTCCCCTATATCATTGTGTTTTTGTTCACCTCTCATAGTATCCACTATATTACCGCGTTTTCACTCACATCTCTTATCTTCTGCTATATCGCTGTGTCATCAAGCAGCTCTCATAACTTCCCCTATATTGCTCAGTTTTCACACATCTCCTATAGCTTCCCCTATGTCGCTCTGCTCTCGTGCACCTCTCATCACTTCCGCTATATCGCCCTTTTTTCACGGACCTCGCGTAGCTTCCCATTTTTCACCAAGTTTTCACGCGCCTCTCATAGATTCCCCCAAATCGTTGTGTTTTTGTGCACCTCTCTTAGCTTCCCCTATATCGCTGCATTCTGGTGCACCTCGCATACCTTCCCCTACATTGCTCTGTATTCGCGCACCTCTCATAACTTCTCCTATTTTGGCCGTGTTTTCACGCACGTCCCATAGCTTCCTCTATATTGCTGTGTTTTTTCACACCTCTCAGACCTTCTCCTATATCGCCGTGTTTTCTGACACCTCTCATACCTTCCCCTTTCTCGCTCTGTTTTCGTGCAACTCCCATAGCTTCCCATATTTCGTTGTGTTTTCGCGCACCTCTCATACCTTGCACTATATCGCTGTGTTTTCGCGCATCACTCGTAGCTTCCCCTATATCAATGTGTTTTCATGCACCTCTCCTACCTTCATGTATATCGCCGTGTTTTCGCGCACCTCCCACAGCTTCCCCTATATCACTGTGTTTTCGCGCACCTCTCATACCTTCTCCTATATTGCAGTGTTTTAACGCACCTCCCATCACTTCCGCTATATCGCTCTGTTTTCACGGACCTCCCATAGCTTCCAATTTTTCGCCCTGTTTTTGCGCGCCTCTCAAAGATCCCCCCAAATTGCTGTGTTTTTGCGCACCTCTCTCGGCTTCCCCTATATCGCCGCGTTCTGGCGCACCTCGCATAGCTTCCCCTACGTCGCTCTGTTTTCGCGCACTTCTCATACTTTCTCCTATTTTGGCCCTGTTATCACACACGTCCCACAGCTAACCCTATATTGCTGTGTTTTCTCACACCTCTCATACCTTCTCCTATATCATCGTGTTTTCACGCACCTCCCATAGCTTCCCCTATATTGCTGTGCTTTCTCAAACCTCTCATATCTTCCCCTATATCGCTCTGTTTTCGTGCATCTCCCATAGCTTCCCATATATCGCTGTGTTTTCACGCACCTCTCATAGCTTCCCTATATCAATGTGTTTTCACGCACTTCTCATAACTTCGCCCATATCGCTGTGTTTTCATGCACCTCCCATATCTTCCCCTGTATCGCTGTGCTTTTGTGCATCTCCAATAACTTCCCCTATTTCGCCGTGTTTTAACGCACCTCCATAGCTTCCCAAATATCGCTGTGTTTTCGAGTGCCTTTCACACCATCCTCTATATCGCTGTGTTTTCGCACACCTCCCATAGATTCCCCTGTATTGCTGTGCTTTCATGCACCTCTGATACCTTCCTCTATATCGTTGTGTTTTCACGCACCTCTCATACCTTCCCCTATATCGCCATGTTGTCATGCACCTCCCAGAGTTTCCCATTTATCGCCATGTTTTCTCGCACCTCTCATAGCTTCCCATATATTGCGATGTTTTCGCGCACCTCTCATAGATTCCCCCAAACCGCTGTGTTTTTGCGCACCTCTCTTAGCTTCCCCTATATCGCCGCGTTCTGGCGCACCTCGCATAGCTTCCCCTACGTCGATCTGCTTTCACGCACCTCTCATACCTTCTCCTGTTTTGGCCCTGTTTTCACGCACGTCCCATAGCTAACTCTATATTGCTGTGTTTTCTCACATCTCTCATACCTTCCCCTCTATCGCTCTGTTTTCGTGCACCTCTCATAGCTTCCCCAGTATCACCGTGTTTTTGCACACATCTCATATCTTCTCCTATATCGCTGTGTCATCAAGCAGCTCTCATTGCTTCCCCTATATTGCTCAGTTTTCACGCATCACCCATAGCTTCTCCTATGTCGCTGTGCTCTCGTGCATCTCTCATCACTTCCTCTATATTGCCCTGATTTCATGGACCTCGCACAGCTTCCCATTTTTCAACGAGTTTTTGCGCGTCTCTCATACCTTCTGCTGTATCGCCGTAATTTCATGCACCTCCCATAGTTTCCCCTATATTGCTGTGTTCTCTCACACCTCTCATACCTGCTCCTTTCTCGCTCTGTTTTCGTGCACCTCCCATAGCTTCCCATATATCGCTGTGTTTTCGCGTGCCTATCACACCATCCACTATATCACTGTGTTTTCGCACACCTCCCATAGATTCCCCTGTATCGCTGTGCTTTCACGCACCTCTGATACCTTCCCTTATATCGTTGCGTTTTTGCGCACCTCTCATACCTTCCCCTATATCGCCGTGTTGTTATGCACCTCCCAGAGCTTCCCATTTATCGCCATGTTTTTGCGCATCTCTCATAACTTCCCCTATATCGCCGTGTTCTGGCGCACCTCGCATCGCTTCCCTTACATCGCTGTGTTTTCGCGCACCCCTCATACCTTCTGCTATATCGCCGTACTTTTACGCACCTCCCATAGCTTCCCCTATATTGCTGTGTTCTCTCACACCTCTCATACCTGCTCCTTTCTCGCTCTGTTTTCGTGCACCTCCCATAGCTTCCTATATATCGCTGTGTTTTCGCGTACCTCTCATACCTTCCACTATATCGCTCTGTTTTCGCGCATCTCTCATACCTTCCCCTATATCGAAGTGTTTTAACACACCTCCCATACATTCAACTATATCGCTGTGTTTTCGCGCACCTCTCATAGCTTCCCCTATATCACCGTGTTTTCGCGCACCTCGCATAGCTTCACCTCCACCATTATGCTTTCGCACACCTCTCATACCTTCTCCATATACCGCCGTTTTTTCACACACCTCCCTTAGCTCCCCCTACATTGCTGTGTTTTCTCACACTACTCATACCTTCCCCTTTCTCGCTCTGTTTTCGTGCACCTCTCATAGCTTCCCCAGTATCACCGTGTTTTTGCACACATCTCATATCTTCTCCTATATCGCTGTGTTTTCGCGCACCTCTCATAGCTTCCCCTATATCACCGTGTTTTCGCGCACCTCGCATAGCTTCCCATATATCGCTGTGTTTTCGCGTGCCTATCACACCATCCACTATATCACTGTGTTTTCGCACACCTCCCATAGATTCCCCTGTATCGCTGTGCTTTCACGCACCTCTGATACCTTCCCTTATATCGTTGCGTTTTTGCGCACCTCTCATACCTTCCCCTATATCGCCGTGTTGTTATGCACCTCCCAGAGCTTCCCATTTATCGCCATGTTTTTGCGCATCTCTCATAACTTCCCCTATATCGCCGTGTTCTGGCGCACCTCGCATCGCTTCCCTTACATCGCTGTGTTTTCGCGCACCCCTCATACCTTCTGCTATATCGCCGTACTTTTACGCACCTCCCATAGCTTCCCCTATATTGCTGTGTTCTCTCACACCTCTCATACCTGCTCCTTTCTCGCTCTGTTTTCGTGCACCTCCCATAGCTTCCTATATATCGCTGTGTTTTCGCGTACCTCTCATACCTTCCACTATATCGCTCTGTTTTCGCGCATCTCTCATACCTTCCCCTATATCGAAGTGTTTTAACACACCTCCCATACATTCAACTATATCGCTGTGTTTTCGCGCACCTCTCATAGCTTCCCCTATATCACCGTGTTTTCGCGCACCTCGCATAGCTTCACCTCCACCATTATGCTTTCGCACACCTCTCATACCTTCTCCATATACCGCCGTTTTTTCACACACCTCCCTTAGCTCCCCCTACATTGCTGTGTTTTCTCACACTACTCATACCTTCCCCTTTCTCGCTCTGTTTTCGTGCACCTCTCATAGCTTCCCCAGTATCACCGTGTTTTTGCACACATCTCATATCTTCTCCTATATCGCTGTGTTTTCGCGCACCTCTCATAGCTTCCCCTATATCACCGTGTTTTCGCGCACCTCGCATAGCTTCACCTCCACCATTATGCTTTCGCACACCTCTCATACCTTCTCCATATACCGCCGTTTTTTTCACACACCTCCCTTAGCTCCCCTACATTGCTGTGTTTTCTCACACTACTCATACCTTCCCCTTTCTCGCTCTGTTTTCGTGCACCTCTCATAGCTTCCCCAGTATCACCGTGTTTTTGCACACATCTCATATCTTCTCCTATATCGCTGTGTCATCAAGCAGCTCTCATAACCTCCCCTATATTGCTCAGTTTTCACGCATCTCCCATAGCTTCTCCTATGTCGCTGTGCTCTCGTGCATCTCTCATCACTTCCTCTATATTGTCCTGATTTCATGGACCTCGCACAGCTTCCCATTTTTCAACGAGTTTTCGCGCGTCTCTCATACCTTCTGCTATATCGCCGTACTTTCATGCACCTCCCATAGTTTCCTTATATTGCTGTGTTCTCTCACACCTCTCATACCTGCTCCTTTCTCGCTCTGTTTTCGTGCACCTCCCATAGCTTCCTATATATCACTGTTTTCGCGTACCTCTCATACCTCCACTATATCGCTGTGTTTTCACACACCTCTCGTAGCTTCCCCTATATCGATGTGTTTTAACACACCTCCCATACATTCAACTATATCGCTGTGTTTTCACATACCTCCCATAGCTTCTGCTATATCGTTGTGTTTTCACGCACCTCTCATCCCTTCCCCTATACCGTTGTGCTTTTGCGCACCTCTCATACCTTCTACTATATCGCTGTGTTCTCGCGCACCTTTCGTAGCTTCCCCTATATCGTTGTGTTTTTCGAGTAAGGCACCTCTCATGTCTTCCCCTATATCGCTGTGTTTTTGCTCACCTCTCATAGCTTTGCCTATATCGCTATGTTCTCACACACCTCTCATACTTTCCCCTTTCTAGCTGAGTTTTCGCTCATCTCTCATACCTTCCCCTATATCGACGTGTTTTCACGCACCTCCCAGAGCTTCCCCTACATCACTGTGTTTTCGCGGGACCTCTCATACCTTCCCCTATATCACCGTGTTTACGCGCACCTCTCATAGCTTCCCATATATCGCTGTGGTTTTGCGCACCTCTCATACCTTCCACTATATCGCTGTGTTCTCGCGCACCTTTCGTAGCTTCCCCTATATCGTTGTGTTTTCGGGCACCTCTCATGTCTTCCCCTATATCACCGTGTTTACGCGCACCTCTCATAGCTTCCCATATATCGCTGTGTTTTTGCGCACCTCGCATACCTTCCTCTATATCGCTGTGTTTTCGCACACCTCTTACCTTCCATTATATCGATGTTTTTTCACGCACCTCTCATAGCTTTCCATATATCGCTGTGTTTTTGCGCACCTCGCATACCTTCCTCTATATCGCTGTGTTTTCACGCACTTCTGATCCCTTTCCCAATATCACTGTGATTTCGCGCACCTCCCAAGGCTTCCCCTATATCATTGTGTTTTTGTTCACCTCTCATAGTATCCACTATATTACCGCGTTTTCACTCACATCTCTTATCTTCTGCTATATCGCTGTGTCATCAAGCAGCTCTCATAACTTCCCCTATATTGCTCAGTTTTCACACATCTCCCATAGCTTCCCCTATGTCGCTCTGCTCTCGTGCACCTCTCATCACTTCCGCTATATCGCCCTTTTTTCACGGACCTCGCGTAGCTTCCCATTTTTCGCCAAGTTTTCACGCGCCTCTCATAGATTCCCCCAAATCGTTGTGTTTTTGTGCACCTCTCTTAGCTTCCCCTATATCGCTGCGTTCTGGTGCACCTCGCATACCTTCCCCTACATTGCTCTGTATTCGCGCACCTCTCATAACTTCTCCTATTTTGGCCGTGTTTTCACGCACGTCCCATAGCTTCCTCTATATTGCTGTGTTTTTTCACACCTCTCAGACCTTCTCCTATATCGCCGTGTTTTCTGACACCTCTCATACCTTCCCCTTTCTCGCTCTGTTTTCGTGCAACTCCCATAGCTTCCCATATTTCGTTGTGTTTTCGCGCACCTCTCATACCTTGCACTATATCGCTGTGTTTTCGCGCATCACTCGTAGCTTCCCCTATATCAATGTGTTTTCATGCACCTCTCCTACCTTCATGTATATCGCCGTGTTTTCGCGCACCTCCCACAGCTTCCCCTATATCACTGTGTTTTCGCGCACCTCTCATACCTTCTCCTATATTGCAGTGTTTTAACACACCTCCCATCACTTCCGCTATATCGCTCTGTTTTCACGGACCTCCCATAGCTTCCAATTTTTCGCCCTGTTTTTGCGCGCCTCTCAAAGATTCCCCCAAATTGCTGTGTTTTTGCGCACCTCTCTCGGCTTCCCCTATATCGCCGCGTTCTGGCGCACCTCGCATAGCTTCCCCTACGTCGCTCTGTTTTCGCGCACTTCTCATACTTTCTCCTATTTTGGCCCTGTTATCACACACGTCCCACAGCTAACCCTATATTGCTGTGTTTTCTCACACCTCTCATACCTCTCCTATATCATCGTGTTTTCACGCACCTCCCATAGCTTCCCCTATATTGCTGTGCTTTCTCAAACCTCTCATATCTTCCCCTATATCGCTCTGTTTTCGTGCATCTCCCATAGCTTCCCATATATCGCTGTGTTTTCACGCACCTCTCATAGCTTCCCTATATCAATGTGTTTTCACGCACTTCTCATAACTTCGCCCATATCGCTGTGTTTTCATGCACCTCCCATATCTTCCCCTGTATCGCTGTGCTTTTGTGCACCTCCAATAACTTCCCCTATTTCGCCGTGTTTTAACGCACCTCCATAGCTTCCCAAATATCGCTGTGTTTTCGAGTGCCTTTCACACCATCCTCTATATCGCTGTGTTTTCGCACACCTCCCATAGATTCCCCTGTATTGCTGTGCTTTCATGCTTCTCTGATACCTTCCTCTATATCGTTGTGTTTTCACGCACCTCTCATACCTTCCCCTATATCGCCATGTTGTCATGCACCTCCCAGAGTTTCCCATTTATCGCCATGTTTTCGCGCACCTCTCATAGCTTCCCATATATTGCGATGTTTTCGCGCACCTCTCATAGATTCCCCCAAACCGCTGTGTTTTTGCGCACCTCTCTTAGCTTCCCCTATATCGCCGCGTTCTGGCGCACCTCGCATAGCTTCCCCTACGTCGATCTGCTTTCACGCACCTCTCATACCTTCTCCTATTTTGGCCCTGTTTTCACGCATGTCCCATAGCTAACTCTATATTGCTGTGTTTTCTCACATCTCTCATACCTTCCCCTCTATCGCTCTGTTTTCGTGCATCTCCCATAGCTTCCCATATATCGCTGTGTATTCGCGCACCTCTCACACCTTGCACTATATCGCTGTGTTTTCGCACACCTCTCATAGCTTCCCCTATATCGATGTGTTTTCACGCACCGCTCATAACTTCGCCTATATCACTGCGTTTTCATGCACCTCCCATATCTTCCCCTACATCGCTGTGTTTTCACGCACCTCCCATACATTCCCCTATATTGCTGTGTTTTCGTGCACCTCCCATATTTTCCGCTATGTCGCTGTGTTTTCGCACACATCTAATATCTTCTCCTATATCGCCGTGTTCTAGGGCACACCTCGCATAGCTTCGCCTTCATCGTTGTGTTTTCACGAATCTCTCATACCTTCTCCTATATTGCTGTGTTTCTGACACCTCTCACACCTTCTCCTTTCTCGCTGTGTTTTCGTGCATCTCCCATAGCTTCCTATATTTCGCTGTGTTTTCGCGCACCTCTCATACCTTCCCCTATATCACTGTGTTTTCGCGCAACGTTCATAGCTTCCCATATATTGCGATGTTTTCGCGCACCTCTCATAGATTCCCCCAAATCGCTGTGTATTTTCACACCTCTCTTAGCTTCCCCTATATAGCCGCGTTCTGGCGCACCTCGCATAGCTTCCCCTACGTCGCTCTTTTTTCGCGCACTTCTCATACTTTCTCCTATTTTGGCCCTGTTATCACACACGTCCCACAGCTAACCCTATATTGCTGTGTTTTCTCACACCTCTCATACCTTCTCCTATATCATCGTGTTTTCACGCACCTCCCATAGCTTCCCCTATATTGCTGTGCTTTCTCAAACCTCTCATATCTTCCCCTATATCGCTCTGTTTTCGTGCATCTCCCATAGCTTCCCATATATCGCTGTGTTTTCACGCACCTCTCATAGCTTCCCTATATCAATGTGTTTTCACGCACTTCTCATAACTTCGCCCATATCGCTGTGTTTTCATGCACCTCCCATATCTTCCCCTGTATCGCTGTGCTTTTGTGCACCTCCAATAACTTCCCCTATTTCGCCGTGTTTTAACGCACCTCCATAGCTTCCCAAATATCGCTGTGTTTTCGAGTGCCTTTCACACCATCCTCTATATCGCTGTGTTTTCGCACACCTCCCATAGATTCCCCTGTATTGCTGTGCTTTCATGCTTCTCTGATACCTTCCTCTATATCGTTGTGTTTTCACGCACCTCTCATACCTTCCCCTATATCGCCATGTTGTCATGCACCTCCCAGAGTTTCCCATTTATCGCCATGTTTTCGCGCACCTCTCATAGCTTCCCATATATTGCGATGTTTTCGCGCACCTCTCATAGATTACCCCAAATCGCTGTGTTTTTGCTCACCTCTCTTAGCTTCCCCTATATCGCCACGTTCTGGCGCACCACGCATAGCTTCCCCTACGTCGCTCTTTTTTCGCGCACTTCTCATACCTTCTCCTATTTTGGCCGTGTTTTCACGCACGTCCCACAGCTAAACCTATATTCCTGTGTTTTCTCACGCCTCTCATACCTTCTCCTATATCATCGTGTTTTCACGCACCTCCCATAGCTTCCCCTATATTGCTGTGTTTTCTCAAACCGCTCATACGTTCCCCTATATCGATGTGTTTTCACGCACCTCTCATAAATTCCCCTGCATCGCTGTGTTTTTGTGCACCTCTCATACCTTCCCCTATTTCACCGTTTTTTAACGCACCTCCATAGCTTCCCAAATATCGCTGTGTTTTCGAGTGCCTATCACACCATTCTCTATATCGCTGTGTTTTCGCACACCTCCCATAGATTCCCCTGTATCGCTGTGCTTTCATGCACCTTTGATACCTTCCTCTATATGGCCATGTTTTCGCGCACCTCTCATAGCTTCCCATATATTGCGATGTTTTCGCGCACCTCTCATAGATTCCCCTAAACCGCTGTGTTTTTGCGCACCTCTCTTAGCCTCCCCTATATCGCCGCGTTCTGGTGCACCTCACATAGCTTCCCCTACGTCGCTCTGCTTTCGCGCACCTCTCATACCTTCTCCTATTTTGGCCCTGTTTTCACGCATGTCCCATAGCTAACCCTATATTGCTGTGTCTTCTCACATCTCTCATACCTTCCCCTCTATCGCTCTGTTTTCGTGCATCTCCCATAGCTTCCCATATATCGCTGTGTTTTCGTGCACCTCTCATACCTTGCACTATATCGCTGTGTTTTCATGCACCTCCCATATCTTCCCCTACATCACTGTGTTTTCACACACCTCCCATACATTCCTCTATATCACTGTGTTTTCGTGCACCTCCCATAGCTTCCGCTATATCGCTGTGTTTTCACGCACATCTAATATCTTCTCCTATACCGCCGTGTTCTAGGGCACACCTCGCATAGCTTCCCCTACATCGCTGTGTTTTCACGCAACTCTCATACCTTCTCCTATATTGCTGTGTTTCTGACACCTCTCATACCTTCTTTCTCGCTGTGTTTTCGTGCACCTCCCATAGCTTCCAATATTTCGCTGTGTTTTCGCGCACCTCTCATACCTTCCACTATATCGCTGTGTTTTCAAGCATCACTCGTAGCTTCCCCGATATCGATGTGTTTTCGCGCACCTCTCGTACCTTCATGTATATCGCCGTGTTTTTGCGCACCTCCCATAGCTTCCCCTATATCAATGTGTTTTCGCGCACCTCTCATACCTTCCCCTATATCGCAGTATTTCAACGCACCTCCCATTCATTCCCCTATATCGCTGTGTTTTCGCGCACCTCCCACAGCTTCCCCTATTTCGCTGTGCTCTGGTGCACCTCTCATCACTTCCGCTATATCGTCTTGTTTTCATGGACCTCCCATAGCTTCCCATTTTTCGCCGAGTTTTCGGCGTCTCTTATAGATTCCCCAAAATCGCCGAGCTTTCGCGCTCCTCCCATAATTTCCCATATAAGAGACTGTGTTTTCACGCAAGTCTCATACCTTCCCCTATATCACTGTGTTTTCGCGCACCTCTCATACCTTCCCCTAAATCGCTCTGTTTTCGTGCATCTCCCATACCTTCCCATATATCACTGTGATTTTGTGCACCTCTCATACCTTCCACTATATAACTGTGTTTTTTGCATACCTCTCATAACTTCCCTTATTTCGCCGTGTTTTAACTCACCCTCATAGTTTCCCATATATCGCTGTTTTTTCGCGTGCCTGTCACACCATCCACTATATCGCTGTGTTTTCGCACACCTCCCATAGATTCCCCTGTATCGCTGTGCTTTCACGCACCTCTGATACCTTCCCTTATATCGTTGTGTTTTCGCGCACCTCTCATACCTTCCCCTATATCGCCGTGTTGTCATGCACCTCCGAGAGCTTCCCATTTATTGCCTTGCTTTTGCGCACCTCTCATAACTTCCCCTATATCGCCGTGTTCTGGCGCAACTCGCATAGCTTCCTTTACATCGCTGTGTTTTCGTGCACCGCTCATACCTTCTCCTAGATCGCCGTGTTTTCACGCACCTCCCTTAGCTTCCCCTATATTGCTGTGTTCTCTCACACCTCTCATACCTGCCCCTTTCTTGCTCTGTTTTCGTGCACCTCCCATAGCTTCCCATATATCGCTGTTTTCACGTACCTCTCATACCTTCCAGTATATCGCACTGTTTTCGCGCATCTCTCATACCTTCCCCTATATCGAAGTGTTTTAACACACCTCCCATGCATTCAACTATATCGCTGTGTTTTCGTGCACCTCTCATAGCTTCCCCTATATCACCGTGTTTTCGCGCACCTCGCATAGCTTCACCTCCACCACTATGTTTTCGCACACCTCTCATACCTTCTCCATATATCGCCGTTTTTTCACACACCTCCCTTAGCTCCCCCTACATTGCTGTGTTTTCTCACACTACTCATACCTTCCCCTTTCTCGCTCTGTTTTCGTGCACCTCTCATATCTTCCCCTATATCACCGTGTTTTTGCACACATCTCATATCTTCTCCTATATCGCTGTGTCATCAAGCAGCTCTCATAACTTCCCCTATATTGCTCAGTTTTCACGCATCTCCCATAGCTTCTCCTATGTCGCTGTGCTCTCGTGCATCTCTCATCACTTCCTCTATATTGCCCTAATTTCACGGACCTCGCACAGCTTCCCATTTTTCAATGAGTTTTCGCGCGTCTCTCATACCTTCTGCTATATCGCCGTACTTTCACGCACCTCCCATAGTTTCCCCTATATTGCTGTGTTCTCTCACACCTCTCATACCTGCTCCTTTCTCGCTCTGTTTTCGTGCACCTCCCATAGCTTCCTATATATTGCTGTGTTTTCACGTACCTCTCATACCTTCCACTATATCGCTGTGTTTTCACACACCTCTTGTAGCTTCCCCTATATCGATGTGTTTTAACACACCTCCCATACATTCAACTATATCGCTGTGTTTTCGCGTACCTCCCATAGCTTCTGCTATATCGTTGTGTTTTCACGCACCTCTCATACCTTCCCCTATATCACCGTGTTTACGCGCACCTCTCATAGCTTCCCATATATCGCTGTGTTTTTGCACACCTCGCATACCTTCCCCTATATCGTTGTGTTTTCGCACACCTCTCTTACCTTCCACTATATCGCTGTGTTTTCACACACCTCTCGTAGCTTCCCCTATATCGATGTGTTTTAACGCACCTCCCATATATTCAACTATTTCGCTCTGTTTTCATGCACCTCCCATAGCTTCTCCTATATTGCTGTGTTTTCACGCACCTCTCATACCTTCCCCTATATCACCGTGTTTACGCGCACCTCTCATAGCTTCCCATATATCGCTGTGTTTTTGCGCACCTCTCATACCTTCCACTATATCGCTGTGTTCTCGCGCACCTTTCGTAGCTTCTCCTATATCGTTGTGTTTTCGGGCACCTCTCATGTCTTCCCCTATATCGCTGTGTTTTTGCTCACATCTCATAGCTTTGCCTATATCGCCATGTTCTCACGCACCTCTCATACTTTCCTCTTTTTAGCTGAATTTTCGCTCATCTCTCATAACTTCCCCTATATCGACGTGTTTTCACGCACCTCTCATACCTTCATGTACATCGCCGTGGTTTCGTGCACCTCCCATAGCTTCCTATATATCACTGTGTTTTCGCGTACCTCTCATACCTTCCACTATTTCGCCGTGTTTTAGCTCACCTCCATAGTTTCCCATCTATCGCTGTGTTTTCACGTGCCTATCACACCATCCACTATATCACTGTGTTTTCGCACACCTCCCATAGATTCCCCTGTATCGCTGTGCTTTCACGCACCTCTGATACCTTCCCTTATATCGTTGTGTTTTTGCACACCTCTCATACCGTCCCCTATATCGCCGTGTTCTGGCGCACCTCGCATCGCTTCCCTTACATCGCTGTGTTTTCGCCCACCTCTCATACCTTCTGTTATATCGCCGTACATTCACGCACCTCCCATAGCTTCCCCTATATTGCTGTGTTTTCTCACACCTCTCAGACCTTCTCCTATATCTCTCTGTTTTCACGCACCTCTCATCCCTTCCCCTATACCGTTGTGCTTTTGCACACATTTCATAACTTTCCCTGTATCACTGTGTTTTCACGCACTTCTCATGCCGTTCCCTACATCGCTGCATTTTCGCGCACTCTCGCTTCCCCTATATTGACGTGTTTTCAAGCACCACTCATACGTACACGTATATCGCCGTGTGTTCACGCATCTCCCATAGCTTCTCCTTTATCACCGTGTTTTCACGCACCTCCCATAGCTTCCCCTATATTGCTGTGTTCTCTCACACCTCTCATACCTGCTCCATTCACGCTCTGTTTTCGTGCACCTCCCATAGCTTCCTATATATCGCTGTGTTTTCGCGTACCTCTCATACCTTCCACTATATCGCTGTGTTTTCACACACCTCTCGTAGCTTCCCCTATATCGATGTGTTTTAACGCACCTCCCATATATTCAACCATTTGGCTGTGTTTTTGCGCACCTCCCATAGCTTCTGCTATATCGCTGTGTTTTCACGCACCTCTCATCCCTTCCCCTATACCGTTGTGCTTTTGCACACATCTCATACCTTCCCCTGCATCACTGTGTTTTCACGCACCTCTCATGCCGTCCTCTACATCGCTGCATTTTCGCGCACTCTCGCTTCCCCTATATTGACGTGTTTTCAAGCACCACTCATACGTACACGTATATCGCCGTGTGTTCACGCATCTCCCATAGCTTCTCCTTTATCACCGTGTTTTCATGCACCTCCCATAGCTCCCCCTATATTGCTGTGTTTTCTCACACCACTCATGCCTTCCGCTTTCTCGCTCTGTTTTCGTGCACCTCTCATAGCTTCCCATATATCGCTGTGTTTTTGCGCACCTCTCATACTTTCCACTATATCGCTGTGTTCTCGCGCACCTTTCGTAGCTTCCCCTATATCGTTGTGTTTTCGGGCACCTCTCATGTCTTCCCCTATATCACCGTGTTTACGCGCACCTCTCATAGCTTCCCATATATCGCTGTCTTTTTGCGCACCTCTCATACCTTCCACTATATCGCTGTGTTCTCGCGCACCTTTCGTAGCTTCCCCTATATCGTTGTGTTTTCGGGCACCTCTCATGTCTTCCCCTATATCACCGTGTTTACGCGCATCTCTCATAGCTTCCCACATATCGCTGTGTTTTTGCGCACCTCGCATACCTTCCTCTATATCGTTGTGTTTTCGCACACCTCTCTTACCTTCCATTATATCGATGTACTTTCACGCACCTCTCATAGCTTCCCATATATCGCTGTGTTTTTGCGCACCTCGCATACCTTCCTCTATATCGCTGTGTTTTCACGCACCTCTGATCCCTTTCCCAATATCACTGTGATTTCGCGCACCTCCCAAGGCTTCCCCTATATCATTGTGCTTTTGTTCACCTCTCATAGTATCCACTATATCACCGCGTTTTCACGCACATCTCTTATCTTCTGCTATATCGCTGTGTCATCAAGCAGCTCTCATAACTTCCTCTATATTGCTCAGTTTTCACGCATCTCCCATAGCGTCCCCTATGTTGCTCTGCTCTCGTGCACCTCTCATCACTTCCGTTATATCGCCCTTTTTTCACGGACCTCGCGTAGCTTCCCATTTTTCGTCAAGTTTTCACGCGCCTCTCATAGATTCCCCCAAATCGTTGTGTTTTTGTGCACCTCTCTTAGCTTCCCCTATATCGCTGCGTTCTGGTGCACCTCGCATACCTTCCCCTACATTGCTCTGTATTCGCGCACCTCTCATAACTTCTCCTATTTTGGCCGTGTTTTCACGCACGTCCCATAGCTTCCTCTATATTGCTGTGTTTTTTCACACCTCTCAGACCTTCTCCTATATCGCCGTGTTTTCTGACACCTCTCATACCTTCCCCTTCCTCGCTCTGTTTTCGTGCAACTCCCATAGCTTCCCATATTTCGCTGTGTTTTCGCGCACCTCTCATACCTTGCACTATATCGCTGTGTTTTCGCACATCACTCGTAGCTTCCCCTATATCGATGTGTTTTCATGCACCTCTCCTACCTTCATGTATATCGCCGTGTTTTCGTGCACCTCCCACAGCTTCCCCTATATCACTGTGTTTTCGCGCACCTCTCATACCTTCTCCTATATTGCAGTGTTTTAACACACCTCCCATCACTTCCGCTATATCGCTCTGTTTTCACGGACCTCCCATAGCTTCCCATTTTTCGCCCTGTTTTTGCGCGCCTCTCAAAGATTCCCCCAAATCGCTGTGTTTTTGCGCACCTCTCTCGGCTTCCCCTATATCGCCGCGTTCTGGCGCACCTCGCATAGCTTCCCCTACGTCGCTCTGTTTTCGCGCATTTCTCATACCTTCTCCTATTTTGGCCGTGTTATCACGCACGTCCCACAGCTAACCCTATATTGCTGTGTTTTCTCACACCTCTCATACCTTCTCCTATATCATCGTGTTTTCATGCACCTCCCATAGCTTCCCCTATATTGCTGTGCTTTCTCAAACCTCTCATATCTTCCCCTATATCGCTCTGTTTTCGTGCATCTCCCATAGCTTCCCATATATCGCTGTGTTTTCACGCACCTCTCATAGCTTCCCTATATCAATGTGTTTTCACGCACTTCTCATAACTTCACCTATATCGCTGTGTTTTCATGCACCTCCCATATCTTCCCCTGCATCGCTGTGCTTTTGTGCACCTCCAATAACTTCCCCTATTTCGCCGTGATTTAACGCACCTCCATAGCTTCCCCTATATTGCTGTGTTTTCTCACACCTCTCAGACCTTCTCCTATATTGCTCTGTTTTCGCGCACCTCCCATAGCTTCTCCTATATCGCTGTGTTTTCACGCATCTCTCATCCCTTCCCCAATATCTCTGTGATTTCGCGCACCTCCCAAGCCTTCCCCTATATCGCTGTGTTTTCCGGCACCTCTGATTCCTTCCCCTATACCGTTGTGTTTTTGCGCACCTCTCATGCCGTCCCCTACATTGCTGCATTTTCACGCACCCCCATCGCTTCCCCTATATCGACGTGTTTTCAAGCACCACTCATACCTACACGTATATCGCCGTGTGTTCACGCACTTCCCATAGCTTCTCCTATATCACCGTGTTTCATGCACTCTCATACATTCCGCTATATCGCTGTGTTATCGCGCACCTCTCATAGGTTCCCTTCTATCGATATGTTCTCGTGCACCTCTCATAGCTTTCCATATATTGCAATGTTTTCGCACACCTCTCATAGCTTCCCCCAAATCGCTGTGTTTTCGCGTGCCTCTCATAGCTTCCCCTATATCACTGTGTTTTCCTGCACCTCGCATAGCTTCACCTCCACCACTATGTTTTCGCACATCTCTCATACCTTCCCCATATATCGCCATTTTTTCACGCACCTCCCATAGCCTCCCCTACATTGCTGTGTTTTCTCACACCACTCATGCCTTCCCCTTTCTCGCTCTGTTTTCGTGCACCTCCCATAGCTTCCCATATATCGCTGTGTTTTTGCGCACCTCTCATGTCTTCCCCTATATCACTGTGTTTTCACGGACCTCCCACAGCTTCCCCTATATCACTGTGTTTTCGCGCACCTCTCATACCTTCTCCTATATTGCAGTGTTTTAACACACCTCCCATCACTTCCGCTATATCGCTCTGTTTTCACGGACCTCCCATAGCTTCCCATTTTTCGCCGTGTTTTTGCGCGCCTCTCAAAGATTCCCCAAAATCGCTGTGTTTTTGCGCACCTCTCTCGGCTTCCCCTATATCGCCGCGTTCTGGCGCACCTCGCATAGCTTCCCCTACGTCGCTCTGTTTTCGCGCATTTCTCATACCTTCTCCTAGTTTGGCCGTGTTATCACGCACGTCCCACAGCTAACCCTATATTGCTGTGTTTTCTCACACCTCTCATACCTTCTCCTATATCATCGTGTTTTCATGCACCTCCCATAGCTTCCCCTATATTGCTGTGCTTTCTCAAACCTCTCATATCTTCCCCTATATTGCTCTGTTTTCATGCATCTCCCATAGCTTCCCATATATCGCTGTGTTTTCACGCACCTCTCATAGCTTCCCTATATCAATGTGTTTTCACGCACTTCTCATAACTTCGCCTATATCGCTGTGTTTTCATGCACCTCCCATATCTTCCCCTGCATCGCTGTGCTTTTGTGCACCTCCAATAACTTCCCCTATTTCGCCGTGATTTAACGCACCTCCATAGCTTCCCCTATATTGCTGTGTTTTCTCACACCTCTCAGACCTTCTCCTATATTGCTCTGTTTTCACGCACCTCTCATACCTTCCACTATATCACTGTGTTTTTGCGCACCTCTCATACCTTCCCCTATTTCGCCGTGTTTTAATGCACCTCCATAGCTTCCCAAATATCGCTGTGTTTTCGAGTGCCTATCACACCATCCTCTATATCGCTGTGTTTTCGCACACCTCCCATAGATTCCCCTGTATTGCTGTGCTTTCATGCACCTCTGATACCTTCCTCTATATCGTTGTGTTTTCAAGCACCTCTCATACCTTCCCCTATATCGCCATGTTGTCATGCACCTCCCAGAGTTTCCCATTTATCGCCATGTTTTCGCGCACCTCTCATAGATTCCCCCAAACCGCTGTGTTTTTGCGCACCTCTCTTAGCTTCCCCTATATCGCCGCGTTCTGGCGCACCTCGCATAGCTTCCCCTACGTCGATCTCCTTTCGCGCACCTCTCATACCTTCTCCTATTTTGGCCCTGTTTTCACGCACGTCCCATAGCTAACTCTATATTGCTGTGTTTTCTCACACCTCTCATACCTTCCCCTCTATCACTCTGTTTTCGTGCATCTCCCATAGCTTCCCATATATCGCTGTGTTTTCGCGCACCTCTCACACCTTGCACTATATCGCTGTGTTTTCGCACACCTCTCATAGCTTCCCCTATATCGATGTGTTTTCACGCACCGCTCATAACTTCGCCTATATCACTGCGTTTTCATGCACCTCCCATATCTTCCCCTACATCGCTGTGTTTTCACGCACCTCCCATACATTCCCCTATATCACTGCGTTTTCATGCACCTCCCATATCTTCCCCTACATCGCTGTGTTTTCACACACCTCCCATACATTCCCCTATATCGCTGTGTTTTCGTGCACCTCCCATAGCTTCCGCTATGTCGCTGTGTTTTCGCACACATCTAATATCTTCTCCTATATCGCCGTGTTCTAGGGCACACCTCGCATGGCTTCGCCTTCATCGCTGTGTTTTCACGAATCTCTCATACCTTCTCCTATATTGCTGTGTTTCTGACACCTCTCACACCTTCTCCTTTCTCGCTGTGTTTTCGTGCATCTCCCATACATTCCCCTATATCACTGCGTTTTCATGCACCTCCCATATCTTCCCCTACATCGCTGTGTTTTCGCGCACCTCCCATACATTCCCCTATATCACTGTGTTTTCGCGCAACATTCATAGCTTCCCATATATTGCGATGTTTTCGCGCACCTCTCATAGATTCCCCCAAATCGCTGTGTATTTTCACACCTCTCTTAGCTTCCCCTATATAGCCGCATTCTGGCGCACCTCGCATAGCTTCCCCTACGTCGCTCTTTTTTCACGCACCTCTCATACCTTCTCCTTTTTTGGCCGTGTTTTCACGCACGTCCCACAGCTAACCCTATATTGCTGTGTTTTCTCACACCTCTCAGATTTTCTCCTATATCATCGTGTTTTCACGCACCTCCCATAGCTTCCCCTATATCGTTGTGTTTTCGCGCACATCTAATTTCTTCTCCTATATCGCCGTGTTCTAGGGCACACCTCGCATAGCTTCGCCTACATCGCTGTGTTTTCACGAAACTCTTATACCTTCTCCTATATTGCTGTGTTTCTGACACCTCTCACACCTTCTCCTTTCTCGCTGTGTTTTCGTGCACCTCCCATAGCTTCCCATATTTCGCTGTGTTTTCGCGAACCTCTCATACCTTCCCCTATATCACTGTGTTTTCGTGCACCTCTCGTACCATCCCCTATATAGCAGTGTTTTAACGCACCTCCCATTCATTCCCCTATATCGCTGTGTTTTCGCGCACCTCCCACAGCTTCTCCTATGTCGCTATGCTCTGGTGCACCTCTCATCACTTCCGCTATATCGCCCTGTTTACACAGACCTCCCATTGCTTTCTATTTTTTGCCAAGTTTTCGGCGCCTCTTATAGATTCACCCAAATCGCTGTGTTTTCATGCACCTCTCATACCTTCCCCTATATCACTGTGTTTTCGCGCACCTCTCATACCATCCCCTATATAACAGTGTTTTAACGCACCTCCCATTCATTCCCCTATATCGCTGCGTTTTCGCGCACCTCCCACAGCTTCCCCTATGTCGCTGTACTCTTGTGCGCCTCTCATCACTTCCGCTATATCGCCCTGTTTTCACGGACCTCCCATAGCTTCCCATTTTTCGCCGAGTTTTCGGTGCCTCTTATAGATTCCCCCAAATCGCCGTACTTTTGCGCACCTCCCATAAATTCCCCTATATCGCTGTGTTTTAGCGCAACACTCATAGCTTCCCCTATATCACTGTGTTTTCGCGCCCCGCTCATACCTTCCCCTATATCGCAGTGTTTTCGCGTGCCTCCCATTCATTCCCCTATATTGCTGTGTTTTCACGCACCTCCCACAGCTTCTCCTATGTCGCTGTGCTCTGGTGCACCTCTCATCACTTCCGCTATATCGCCCTGTTTTCAGGGACCTCCCATAGCTTCCCATTTTTCGCCAAGTTTTCGGCACCTCTTATAGATTCCCCCAAATCGCTGTGTTTTCATGCACCTCTCATACCTTTCCCTATATCGCAGTGTTTTAACGCAACTCCCATTCATTCCCCTATATCGCTGTGTTTTTGCGCACCTCCCACAGCTTCCCCTATGTCGCTGTGCTCTGGTGCACCTCTCATCACTTCCGCTATATCGCCTTGTTTTCACGGACCTCCCATAGCTTCCCATTTTTCACTGAGTTTTCGGTGCCTCTTATAGATTCCCCCATATCACCGTGCTTTTGCGCACATCCCATAACTTCCCCTATATCACTGTGTTTTCGCGCAACACTCATAGCTTCCCATATATTGCGATGTTTTCGCGCACCTCTCATAGATTCCCCCAAATCGCTGTGTTTTTGCTCACCTCTCTTAGCTTCCCCTATATCGCCACGTTCTGGCGCACCACGCATAGCTTCCCCTACGTCGCTCTTTTTTCGCGCACTTCTCATACCTTCTCCTATTTTGGCCGTGTTTTCATGCACGTCCCACAGCTAACCCTATATTGCTGTGTTTTCTCAAACCTCTCATACCTTCCCCTATATCGATGTGTTTTCACGCACATCTCATAACTTCCCCTGCATCGCTGTGTTTTTGTGCACCTCTCATAACTTCCCCTATTTCACCGTGATTTAATGCACCTCCATAGCTTCCCCTATATTGCTGTGTTTTCTCACACCTCTCAGACCTTCTCCTATATCTCTCTGTTTTCACGCACCTCTCATACCTTCCACTATATCGTTGTGTTTTTGCGCACCTCTCATACCTTCCCCTATTTCACCGTTTTTTATCGCACCTCCATAGCTTCCCAAATATCGCTGTGTTTTCGAGTGCCTATCACACCATTCTCTATATTGCTGTGTTTTCGCACACCTCCCATAGATTCCCCTGTATCGCTGTGCTTTCATGCACCTTTGATACCTTCCTCTATATGGCCATGTTTTCGCGCACCTCTCATAACTTCCCCTATATTGCTCAGTTTTCACGCATCTCCCATAGCTTCTCCTATGTCGCTGTGCTCTCGTGCATCTCTCATCACTTCCTCTATATTGCCCTGATTTCACGGACCTCGCACAGCTTCCCATTTTTCAACGAGTTTTCGCGCGCCTCTCATAGATTTCCACAAATCGCTGTGTTTTGTGCACCTCTCTTAGCTTCCCCTATATCACCATGTTCTGGTGCACCTCGCATAGCTTCCCCTACGTCGCTCTGTTTTCTCGCACCTCTCAGACCTTCTGCTATTTCGCCGTGTTTTCACGCGCCTCCCATACCGTCCCCTATATCGCTCTGTTTTCTCACACCTCTCATACCTTCCCCTATATCGCCCTGTTTTCGTGCATCTCCCATAGCTTCCCATACATCACTATGCTTTTTGCACACCTCTCATACCTTCCCCTATTTCGCCGTGTTTTAGCTCACCTCCATAGCTTCCCGTATATCGCTGTGTTTTTGCGTGCCTATCACACCATCCACTATATCACTGTGTTTTCGCACACCTCCCATAGATTCCCCTGTATCACTGTGCTTTCACGCACCTCTGATACCTTCCCTTATATCATTGTGTTTTTGCGCACCTCTCATACTTTCCCCTATATTGCCGTGTTGTTATGCACCTCCCATAGCTTCCCATATATTGCTGTGTTTTCGTGCACCTCTCATACCTTCCACTATATCGCTGTATTTTCGCGCACTTCTCCTAGTTTCCTTATATCGCTGTGTTTTTGACCACCTCTCATAGCTTTGCCTATATCGCCATGTTCTCACGCACCTCTCATACCTTCCCCTTTTTAGCTGAGTTGTCGCTCATCTCTCATACCTTCCCCTATATCGACGTGTTTTCACGCACCTCCCAGAGCTTCCCCTATATCACTGTGTTTTCGCGGACCTCTCACACCTTCCCCTATATCACCGTGTTTACGCGCACCTCTCATAGCTTCCCATATATCGCTGTGTTTTTGTGCATTTCCCATACCTTCCCCTATATCGTTGTGTTTTCGCACACCTCTCTTACCTTCCACTATATCGATGTTTTTTCACGCACCTCTCATAGCTTCCCATATATCGCTGTGTTTTTGCGCACCTCACATACCTTCCTCTATATCGCTGTGTTTTCACCCAACTCTGATCCCTTCCCCAATATCACCATGATTTCGCGCACCTCCCAAGGCTTCCCCTGTATCATTGTGTTTTTGTTCACCTCTCACAGTATCCTCTATATCACCGCGTTTTCACGCACATCTCTTATCTTCTCCTATATCGCTGTGTCATCAAGCAGCTCTCATAACTTCCCCTATATTGCTCAGTTTTCACGCATCTCCTATAGCTTCCCCTATGTTGGTCTACTCTCGTGCACCTCTCATCACTTCCGCTATATCGCCCTTTTTTCACGGACCTCGCGTAGCTTCCCATTTTTCGCCGAGTTTTCATGCGCCTCTCATAGTTTCCCCCAAATCGTTGTTTTTTTTGTGCACCTCTCTTAGCTTCCCCTATATCTCCGCGTTCTGGCGCACCTCGCATACCTTCCCCTACGGTGCTCTGTATTCGCACACCTCTCATAACTTCTCCTATTTTGGCCGTGTTTTCACGCACGTCCCATAGCTTCCTCTATATTGCTGTGTTTTTTCACACCTCTCAGACCTTCTCCTATATCGCCGTGTTTTCTGACACCTCTCATACCTTCCCCTTCCTCGCTCTGTTTTATTGCAACTCCCATAGCTTCCCATATTTCGCTGTGTTTTCGCGCACCTCTCATACCTTGCACTATATCGCTGTGTTTTCGCGCATCGCTCGTAGCTTCCCCTATATCGATGTGTTTTCATGCACCTCTCATACCTTCATGTATATCGCCGTGTTTTCGCGCACCTCCCACAGCTTCCCCTTTATCACTGTGTTTTCGCGCACCTCTCATACCTTCCCCTATATTGCAGTGTTTTAACACACCTCCCATCACTTCCGCTATATCGCCCTGTTTTCATGGACCTCCCATAGCTTCCCATTTTTCACCGTGTTTTTGCGCACCTCTCAAAGATTCCCCCAAATCGCTGTGTTTTTGCGCACCTCTCTTGGCTTCCCCTATATCGCCGCGTTCTGGCGCACCTCGCATAGCTTCCCCTACGTTACTCTGTTTTCGCGCACCTCTCATACCTTCTCCTATTTTGGGCGTGTTTTCAAGCACGTCCCATAGCTTCCCTTATATTGCTGTGTTTTCTCACACCTCTCAGACCTTCTCCTATATCGCCGTGTTTTCACGCACCTCCCATACTATCCCCTATATCGCTCTGTTTTCCAACACCTCTCATACCTTCCCCTATATCGCTGTGTTTTCGCGCACCTCCCATAGCTTCCCCTATATCGCCGTTTTTTCATGCACCTCCCATACCTTCCCCTATATTGCTGTGTTTTCTCACACATCTCATACCTTCCCCTATATCGCAGTATTTTCACGCACCTCCCATACATTCCCTTACATCGCTATGTTTTCGCGCACCTCCTGTAGCTTCCGCTATATCGCTGTGTTCATGCACCTCTCATCCCTTCCCCGATATCACTGTGATTTCACGCACCTCCCAAGGCTTCCCCTATAGCGCTGTGTTTTCGCTCACCTCGCATAGCTTCCCCTATATCACCGTGTTTTCACGCAGATCTCATTACTTCTCCTATATCGCTGTGTTATCAAGCAACTCACATAACTTCCCCTATACCGCCATGTTTTCAGGGACCTCTCATAGCTTCCCGTTTTTCGCCGTGTTTTTGTGCACCACTCATAGCTTCCCATTTATTGTGATATTTTCGCGGACCTCTCATAGATTCGCCCAAATCGTTGTGTTTTTGCACACCTCTCATACCTTCCACTATATCAATGTGTTTTCTGGCACCTCTCATAACTTCCCCTATATCACTGTGTTTTCGCGCGCCTTGCATACCTTCGGCTATATCGTTGAGTTTTCGTGCTCCTCTTATCTCTTACCCTATATCGCTGTTTTCACGCACCTCTCATAGCATCCCCTATATCGCTGTGTTTTCGTGCACCTCGCTCACTTTCCCCTATGTCGTTGTGTTTTTGTGCACCTCTCATACCTTCCACAAAATTGATGTGTTTTTGCGCACCTCTCGTAGCTTCCCCTGTATCGATGTGTTTTCACGCAACTCTCATACCTGCCCCTATAACGCGTTTTTTTGCAGACCTCTCATACCTTCCCCTATATCGCCGTGTTTTTGCGTACCTCTCATAGCTTCCCATATAATGCGATGTTTTCACGCACCTCTCATCGCTTTCTCCAAATTGCTGTGTTTTTGCGCACCTCTGATATCTTCCCCCATATTGCCGTATTCTGGTGCACCTCACATAGATTCCCCTACATCGCTGTGTTTTCGTGCACCTCCCATAGATTCCCCGATAGTGCTGTGATTTTGCGCACCTCCCGTAGCTTCCCCTATATCATTGTGTTTTCGCGCACCTCTCATACCTTCAAGTATATGGATGTGTGTTTGCGCACATTCCATAGCTTCCCCAATATCATTGTGTTTTCGCACAGCTCTGATACCTTCCCCTATATCACCGCGTTTTCGTGCGCCTCTCACATCTTTCCCTATATCGCTGTTATCAAACAGCTTTCATAGCTTCCCCTATATTGCTGTGTTTTCGCATACCTCCCACTGCTTCTGCTATATCGCTGTTTTTGCAAACCTCTCATAGCGTACCATATATGGCGATATTTTCGCAGACCTCTCATAGCTTCCCCTAGATCGCTGTGTTTTCACGCACCTCTGCTACCTTCCCCTATATCTCTCTGTTGTTGTGCAACTCCCCTGGCTTCCCATATATCGCTGTGTTTTCGCGCACCCCTCATACCTTCCCCTACATCACTGTGTTTTCGCACACCTCTCATACTTTCTCCCAGAACGCCGTGTTTTTACTCACCTCCCATAGCTTCCCCTATATCGCTGTGTTTTCTCACACCTCTCATATCTTCCCCTATATTGCTCTGTTTTCGCGCATCTCCCGTAGCTTCCCATATATTGCGATGTTTTCGCGCACCACTCTTCGCTTTCCCCAAATCGCTGCGTTTTTGCATACCTCTCATATCTTCCCCCATATTGCCATGATCTGGTGCACCTCGCATAGCTTCCCCTCCATCGCTGTGTTTTCGCGCACCTCTCATACCTTCCCTTATATCGCTCTGTTTTCGTGCACCTCCCATTGCTTCCCGTATATCGCTGTGTTTTCGCGCACCTCTCATACCTTCCACTATATCGCTGCGTTTCTGTGCACCTCTCGTAGCTTCCCCTATATCGCTGTGTTTTCGCACAGCTCTCATTCTTTCCCTTATATCGCCATGTTTTCTCGATGCTCTCATACCTTTCCCTATATCGCTACGTTTTCTCATACCACTTATACCTTCCCCTACATCTCTGAGTTCTCGTGCACCTCCCATAGATTCCCCAACATCGTCATGTTTTCGCGCACCTCCCATTGCTTCCCCTATATCGCTGTGTTTTCGCGCACCTCTCAGAGCTTCCCCTCTATCGCTGTGTTTTCACGCACTTTCCATAGCTTCTCCAACATTGCTGTGTTTTCGCGCAGCTCCCATAGATTTCCCTGCAATGCTGTTTTTTTGCGCTTCTCCCATCAATTCCCCGATATGGCTGTGTTTTCGTGCACCTCCCATAGCTTCCGCTGCATCGCTGTGTTTTCGCGCATCTCTCATACATTCCCCTAAATCGCTGCGTTTTTGCGCACCTCCCAAAGCTTCCCATATATAGCTGTGTTTTCGCGCACATTTCCATAGTTTCCACATTATCGCTGTTTTTTTGCGCACCTCCCACTGCTTCCCCGATATCGCTGTGTTTTTGCACACCTACCATAGCTTCCCCTATATCTCCCAGTTTCCGTGCACATCTGATACCTTCCCCTATATCGCTGTGTTTTCGCTCCTTTCATACCTTCCCCTATATCGCTGTGTTTTTAGGCACCTCTCATATCTTCCCCGATATTGCCTTGTTTTCGCGCACCCCTGATACCTACCCCTATATCGCTGTGTTTTTCGCGCACCTCACAGAGCCTCCCCTACATCGCTGTGTATTTGCACACCACCCATAGCTTCCCATATATCACTGTGTTTTTGCACACCTCTCATAGCTTCCCCTATATCGCTGTGTTTTCATGCACCTCCCATAGGTTGCCCTACATTGCTGTGTTTTCGCATGCCGATCATACCCTCCCCTGTGTTGCTGTTTTCTCGTGCACCTCTCATGGCTTTCCATATATTGCAATGATTTCGCGCACCTCTTATACCCTCCCCCAAATCACTGTGTTTTCACGCACCTCTCATAGCTTCCCCGAAATCGCTGTGTTTTCTCACACCTCTCATAGCTTCCGCTATATCGTGTTTTTGCGCACCTCGCATAGCTTCCCCTATGTCGTTGTGTTTTCACGCACCTCTCATACCTTCTCCTATATCGCAGTGGTTTTGCTGACCTCTCATAGCTTTGCCATATATTGCCGTGTTCTCGTGCACCTCTCATAGCTTCCCCAATATGGTTGTGTTTTCGCGCACCTCTCATAGCCTCTCCTGTATCGCTGTGTTTTCCCACATCTCCCATAGATTCCCCAATATCATTGTGTTTTCGCACACCTCTGATACCTTCCCCTATTTCGCTGTGTTTTTGCGCACCTCTTATAGCTTCCCGTATATCATCGTGTTTTCGCGCACCTCTCACATCTTCCCCTATATCGCCGTGTTATCAAGCAGCTTTCATAGCTTCCCCTATATTGCTGTTTTCGCATACCTCCCATAGCTTCCGCTATATCGCTGTTTTCGCACACCTCTCATAGCTTGCCATATATGGCGATGTTTTCGCACACTAGATCGCTGTGTTTTCAAACACCTCATGTATCGTCCCCTATATCGCCATGTTTTCGCACACCTCCCATAGCTTCCCTTATATCGCCATGTTTTCGCACACCTCCCATAGCTTCCCCTATATCGTTGTGTTTTCGCACTCCTCTGATACCTTTCCCTATATCGCTCTGTTGTCGTGCACTTCCCATGGCTTCCCATATATCGCTGTGTTTTCGTGCACCACTCATACATTCCCCTACATCGCTGTGTTTCCGTGCACCTCCCATAGCTTCCACTATATAGCTGTGTTTTCTCACCTCTCATACCTTCCCCTATATCGTTCTGTTTTCATGCACCTCTCATAGCTTCCCCTGTATCACTGTGTTTTCGCGCGCCTTGCATACCTTCGGCTATATCGTTGAGTTTTCGTGCTCCTCTTATCTCTTCCCCTATATCGCTGTTTTCACGCACCTCTCATAGCATCCCCTATATCGCTGTGTTTTCGTGCACCTCGCTCACTTTCCCCTATGTCGTTGTGTTTTTGTGCACCTCTCATACCTTCCACAAAATTGATGTGTTTTTGCGCACCTCTCGTAGCTTCCCCTGTATCGATGTGTTTTCACGCAACTCTCATACCTGCCCCTATAACGCGTTTTTTTGCAGACCTCTCATACCTTCCCCTATATCGCCGTGTTTTTGCGTACCTCTCATAGCTTCCCATATAATGCGATGTTTTCACGCACCTCTCATCGCTTTCTCCAAATTGCTGTGTTTTTGCGCACCTCTGATATCTTCCCCCATATTGCCGTATTCTGGTGCACCTCACATAGATTCCCCTACATCGCTGTGTTTTCGTGCACCTCCCATAGATTCCCCGATAGTGCTGTGATTTTGCGCACCTCCCGTAGCTTCCCCTATATCATTGTGTTTTCGCGCACCTCTCATACCTTCAAGTATATGGATGTGTGTTTGCGCACATTCCATAGCTTCCCCAATATCATTGTGTTTTCGCACAGCTCTGATACCTTCCCCTATATCACCGCGTTTTCGTGCGCCTCTCACATCTTTCCCTATATCGCTGTTATCAAACAGCTTTCATAGCTTCCCCTATATTGCTGTGTTTTCACATACCTCCCACTGCTTCTGCTATATCGCTGTTTTTGCAAACCTCTCATAGCGTACCATATATGGCGATATTTTCGCAGACCTCTCATAGCTTCCCCTAGATCGCTGTGTTTTCACGCACCTCTGCTACCTTCCCCTATATCTCTCTGTTGTTGTGCAACTCCCCTGGCTTCCCATATATCGCTGTGTTTTCGCGCACCCCTCATAACTTCCCCTACATCACTGTGTTTTCGCACACCTCTCATACTTTCTCCCAGAACGCCGTGTTTTTACTCACCTCCCATAGCTTCCCCTATATCGCTGTGTTTTCTCACACCTCTCATATCTTCCCCTATATTGCTCTGTTTTCGCGCATCTCCCGTAGCTTCCCATATATTGCGATGTTTTCGCGCACCACTCTTCACTTTTCCCAAATCGCTGCGTTTTTGCATACCTCTCATATCTTCCCCCATATTGCCATGATCTGGTGCACCTCGCATAGCTTCCCCTCCATCGCTGTGTTTTCACGCACCTCTCATACCTTCACCTATATCGCCGTCTTTTCACGCACCTCCCGTAGCTTCCCCTATATTGCTGAGTTTTCTTGCACCTCTCATACCTTCCCTTATATCGCTCTGTTTTCCTGCACCTCCCATTGCTTCCCGTATATCGCTGTGTTTTCGCGCACCTCTCATACCTTCCACTATATCGCTGCGTTTCTGTGCACCTCTCGTAGCTTCCCCTATATCGATGTGTTTTCCTGCACATCACATTGCTTCCCCAATATCATTGTGTTTTCGCACACCTCTGATACCTTCCCGTATATCGCTGTGTTTTCGCTCACCTTTTATAGCTACCCCTAGATCGCTGTGTTTTCGCGCACCTCTCACATCTACCCCTATATCGCTGTGTTATCAAGCAGCTCTCATAGCTTCCCCTAGATCGTTGTGTTTTCACGCTCCTCACAGAGCTTCCCCTATATCGCCATGTTTTTGTGCATGGAAGATATGGGAGGTGTGCGAAAGCAGAGCGATATATAGGAAGTGATGAGAGGTGCACGAGAGCACAGCGACATAAGGGAAGTTATGGGAGGTGCATGAAAACACAGTCATACGGGGAAGGTATGAGAGGTGCGCTAAAACACGGCGATATAGGGGAAGGTATGAGAGGTGCGCGAAAACTCAGTAATATAGGGGAAGCTATGGGAGGTGCACGAAAACACAGCAATATATGTGAAGGTATGAGAGGTGCGTGAAAACACGTCGATATAGGGGAAGGTATGAGAGGTGCGCGAAAACACAACGACGTAGGGGAAGCTATGCGAGGTACGCGAAAACACGGCGACATAGGGGAAGCTATGAGAGATGCGCAAAAGCACATCGATATAGGAGAAGTTATGAGAGGTTCGTGAAAGCAGAGCGATATACTGAAAGGTGTGAGAGGTGCGCGAAAAGACCGATATATGGGAAGCTATAAGAGGTGTGCCAAAACATCACAAAATATGGGAAGCTATGAGAATTGCGTGAAAACACAGCGAGAAATGGGAAGCTATGGGAGGTGCATGAAAACACAGCGGTATATGGGAAGGTATGAGAGGTGAGCGAAAACACACCGATATAGGGGAAGGTATCAGAGCTGCGCAAAAACACAGCAATATAGAGGAAATAATGGGAGGTGCGCGAAAATACAGCGATATATGGGAAGCTATGGGAGGTGCATGAAAACATGCCGAAATAGGGGAAGGTATGAGAGGTGCACAAAAATGCAGCGATTTGGGGGGAGCTATAAAAGGTGCGCGAAATCATCGCAATATACGGGAGGGTATGAGAGGTGCGCTAGAAAACGGCGATATAGGGGAAGATACGAGAAGTGCGCGTAAACACAGCGATATAGTGGAAGGTGTGAGAGGTGCGCGAAAAGACAGCGATATATGGGAAGCAATGGGAGGTGCGCCAGAACACAACGATATAGGGGAAACTATGAGAGGTGCGCAAAAACACAGCGATTTGGGGGAAGATATGAGAGGTGTGCGAAAACATGGCGAAAAATGGGAAGCTATGGGAGGTGCGTGAAAACACATCGATACAATGGTAGGAATGAGAGGTGCAGCGAAAACACAACGATATAGGGGAAGGTATGCGAGGTACGTGAAAACACAGTGATATAGGGGAATGTATGAGAGGTCTGCGAAGACACGGAGATATAGGGACAGGGATGAGAGGTGCGCCAAAACACTTCGATACAGGGGAAAAGTGCGTGAAAACACATCGATATAGTGGAAGGTATGAGAGGTGCGCAAATCACCACGATATAGAGGAAGGTATGAGAGGTGCGCAAAAACACAGTGATATTTGGGAAGGTATGCGAGGTGTGCGAAAACACAGTGATATAGGAGAAGCTATGAGAGGTGCGCGAAAACACGGCTATATAGGAGAAGGTATGAGAGGTGCGCAAAAACAGAGTAATATGCGGGTAGGTATGCGAGATGCGTAAAAACACAGTGATATAGGGGAAGGTATGAGAGGTGCTCGAAAACACAGCAGTATACGGGAAGCTATGGGAGGTGTACGAAAACACAGCCATATAGGGGAAGCTATGATAGACACGCGATAAAACAGCGATATATGGGAAGCTATGGGAAGTGCACGAAAACAGAGTGACATAGGGGAAGGTATGAGAGGTGCGCGAAACATCACAATATATGGGAAGCCATGAGAGGTGCACGAAAACAAGACGAAAAATGGGAAACTGTGGGAGGTGCGTGAAAACACAGCGATATAGGGGATGTTATGAGAGGTACGCAAAAACACATCAATATAGTGGAAGGTATGAGAGGTGCGCGAAAACACAACGATATGGGGAAGGTACGAGAGGTCTGCAAAAACAAGACAATATAGGGTCAGGTATGAGAGCTGCGCGAATACACATCGATACAGGGGAAGCTATGATAGGTGCGCGAAGCACATCGATATAGTGGAAGGTATGAGAGGTGCACAAAAACACAACTATATAGGAGAAGGTATGCGAGGTACACGAAAACACACTGATATAGGGGAAGGTTTGAGAGGTGCGCGAAAACACAGCTATATATGGGAAGCCATGGGAGGTGCATGACAACACAGCGATATAGGAGAAGTTATCAGAGGTGTGAGAAAACACATCGATATAGGGGAAGCTGCAAGAGGTGTGCGGAAACGCAGCGGTATAGTGGAGGTTATGAGTGTGCGCGAAAACACAGCGATATATGGGAAGCTATCGGAGGTGCAAGAAAACACAGCAATATAGGGGAAGCTATGAGAGGTGCACGGAAACAGAGCGATATAGGGGAAGGTATGAGTGGTGCAAGAAAACACAGCAATATAGTGGAAGCTATGGGAGGTGCGTGAAAAGACGGCATTATAGGAGAATGAGGAATGCGCAAAAACACATCGATACAGGGGAAGCTACGAGAGGTGCGCAAAAACACATTGATATAGTGGAAGGTATGAGAGGTTCGCAAAAACTCAACGATATAGTCGAAGGTATGCGAGGTTCAGAAAACACAGCGATCTAGGGGAAGCTATGAAAAGTGTGTGGAGACACAGCGATATATGGGAAGCTATGAGAGGTGCGCGAAAACACAGCGATACAGGGGAAGGTATGAGAGGTGCGCGAAAACACAGCCATATTAACGAAGCTATGAGAGGTGCGCGAGAACACAGCGATATATGGCAAAGCAATGAGTGGTCGGCAAAAACACTGTGATATACGGGAAGGTATGAGAGGTGCGTGAAAACACAACGATATAGGGGAAGCTATGAGAGGTGCGCGAAATCATTGCATTATATGGAAAGCTAAGAGAAGTGCACGAGAACACAGCAACACAGGGGAGGGTGCGATAGCCCCACGAAAACACAGCGATGCAGGGGAACCTATGGGAGGTGCATGGAAAGATAGCGATATAGTGGAAGGTATGAGAGGTACGCGAAAACATAGCGATATATGGGAAGCTATGGGAGGTGCACGAAAACAGAGTGATATTGGGGAAGGTATGAGAGGTGCAAGAAAACACAGCAATATAGTGGAAGCTATGGGAGGTGCGTGAAAGGACGGCGATATAGGAGAATGTATGAGAAATGCGCAAAAACACAGAGATGTAGGGGAGGCTATGAGAGGTGCGCAAAAACACAGAGATTTGAGGAAAGGTATGCGAGGTGAGCGAAAACAGAGCGATATAGGGGAAACTATGAGAGGTGCCAGAAAACATAGCGATATAGGGGAAGCTATGAGAAGTGCACAAAAACAGAGCGATATAGGGGAAGGTATGAGAGTTGCGAGAAAACACGGCGATATAGGAGAAAATATGAGAGGTGCCAGAAAACATAGCGATATATGGGAAGCCATGGGAGGTGTGCGACAACGGAGCGATATAGGGGAAGGTATCAGAGGTGTGAGAAGACACAGCGATATAGGGGAAGCTATGGGAGGTGCACGAAAACATGGCGATATAGGGAAAGCTCTGTGAGGAGCGTGAAAGCACAGCGATCTAGGGGAAGCTATGAGAGGTTTGCAAAAATATAGCATATATGGCAAGCTATGAGAGGTTTGCGATAAAAGCGAGAAAGCGGAAGCTATGGGAGGTATGCAAAAACACAGCAATACAGGGAAATCTATGAGAGCTGCTTGATAACACAGCGATATAGGGGTAGATGTGAGAGGTGCGCGAAAACACGGCGATCTAGGGGTAGCTATAAGAGGTGAGCGAAAACACAGCGATACACGGGAAGGTATCAGAGGTGTGCGAAAACACAATGATATTGGGGAAGTTATGTGAGGTGCAGGAAAAAACAACAATATAGGAGAAGCTATGAGAGGTGCGCGAAAGCACAGCCATGTTGGGGAAGCTATGGGAAGTGTGCGAAAACACATCAATATAGTGGAAGGTATGAGAGATTCGCAAAAACTCAACGATATAGTCGAAGGTATGCGAGGTGCAGAAAACACAGCGATCTAGGGGAAGCTATGAGAAGTGTGTGAAGACACAGCGATATATGGGAAGCTATGAGAGGTGCGCGAAAACACAGCGATACAGGGGAAGGTATGAGAGGTGCGCGAAAACACAGCCATATTAGCGAAGCTATGAGAGGTGCGCGAGAACACAGCGATATATGGCAAAGCAATGAGAGGTCGGCAAAAACACTGTGATATACGGGAAGGTATGAGAGGTGCGTGAAAACACAACGATATAGGGGAAGCTATGAGAGGTGCGCGAAATCATTGCATTATATGGAAAGCTAAGAGAAGTGCACGAGAACATAGCAACACAGGGGAGGGTGCGATAGCCCCACGAAAACACTGCGATGCAGTGGAACCTATGGGAGGTGCATGGAAAGACAGTGATATAGGGGAAGTTATGAGAGGTGCGCGAAAACACAGCGATGCAGGGGAACCTATGGGAGGTGCATGGAAAGTCAGCGATATAGTGGAAGGTATGAGAGGTGCGCGAAAACATAGCGATATATGGGAAGCTATGGGAGGTGCACGAAAACAGAGCGATATTGGGGAAGGTATGAGAGGTGCAAGAAAACACAGCAATATAGTGGAAGCTATGGGAGGTGCGTGAAAGAACGGCGATATAGGAGAATGTATGAGAAATGCGCAAAAACACAGAGATGTAGGGGAGGCTATGAGAGGTGCGCAAAAACACAGAGATTTGAGGAAAGGTATGCGAGGTGAGCGAAAACACAGTGATATAGGGGAAACTATGAGAGGTGCCAGAAAACATAGCGATATATGGGAAGCCATGGGAGGTGTGCGACAACGGAGCGATATAGGGGAAGGTATCAGAGGTGTGAGAAGACACAGTGGTATAGGGGAAGCTATGGGAGGTGCACGAAAACATGGCGATATAGGGAAAGCTCTGTGAGGAGCGTGAAAGCACAGCGATCTAGGGGAAGCTATGAGAGGTTTGCAAAAATATAGCATATATGGCAAGCTATGAGAGGTTTGCGAAAACAGCGAGAAAGCGGAAGCTATGGGAGGTATGCAAAAACACAGCAATATAGGGAAATCTATGAGAGCTGCTTGATAACACAGCGATATAGGGGTAGATGTGAGAGGTGCGCGAAAACACGGCGATCTAGGGGTAGCTATAAGAGGTGAGCGAAAACACAGCGATACACGGGAAGGTATCAGAGGTGTGCGAAAACACAATGATATTGGGGAAGTTATGTGAGGTGCAGGAAAAAACAACAATATAGGAGAAGCTATGAGAGGTGCGCGAAAGCACAGCCATGTTGGGGAAGCTATGGGAAGTGTGCGAAAACACATCAATATAGTGGAAGGTATGAGAGATTCGCAAAAACTCAACGATATAGTCGAAGGTATGCGAGGTGCAGAAAACACAGCGATCTAGGGGAAGCTATGAGAAATGTGTGAAGACACAGCGATATATGGGAAGCTATGAGAGGTGCGCGAAAACACAGCGATACAGGGGAAGGTATGAGAGGTGCGCGAAAACACAGCCATATTAGCGAAGCTATGAGAGGTGCGCGAGAACACAGCGATATATGGCAAAGCAATGAGAGGTCGGCAAAAACACTGTGATATACGGGAAGGTATGAGAGGTGCGTGAAAACACAACGATATAGGGGAAGCTATGAGAGGTGCGCGAAATCATTGCATTATATGGAAAGCTAAGAGAAGTGCACGAGAACATAGCAACACAGGGGAGGGTGCGATAGCCCCACGAAAACACTGCGATGCAGTGGAACCTATGGGAGGTGCATGGAAAGACAGTGATATAGGGGAAGTTATGAGAGGTGCGTGAAAACACAGCGATGCAGGGGAACCTATGGGAGGTGCATGGAAAGTCAGCGATATAGTGGAAGGTATGAGAGGTGCGCGAAAACATAGCGATATATGGGAAGCTATGGGAGGTGCACGAAAACAGAGCGATATTGGGGAAGGTATGAGAGGTGCAAGAAAACACAGCAATATAGTGGAAGCTATGGGAGGTGCGTGAAAGAACGGCGATATAGGAGAATGTATGAGAAATGCGCAAAAACACAGAGATGTAGGGGAGGCTATGAGAGGTGCGCAAAAACACAGAGATTTGAGGAAAGGTATGCGAGGTGAGCGAAAACACAGTGATATAGGGGAAACTATGAGAGGTGCCAGAAAACATAGCGATATATGGGAAGCCATGGGAGGTGTGCGACAACGGAGCGATATAGGGGAAGGTATCAGAGGTGTGAGAAGACACAGCGATATAGGGGAAGCTATGGGAGGTGCACGAAAACATGGCGATATAGGGAAAGCTCTGTGAGCAGCGTGAAAACACAGCAATCTAGGGGAAGCTATGAGAGGTTTGCAAAAATATAGCATATATGGCAAGCTATGAGAGGTTTGCGATAAAAGCGAGAAAGCGGAAGCTATGGGAGGTATGCAAAAACACAGCAATACAGGGAAATCTATGAGAGCTGCTTGATAACACAGCGATATAGGGGTAGATGTGAGAGGTGCGCGAAAACACGGCGATCTAGGGGTAGCTATAAGAGGTGAGCGAAAACACAGCGATACACGGGAAGGCTTCGGAGGTGTGCGAAAACACAATAATATTGGGGAAGTTATGTGAGGTGCAGGAAAAAACAACAATATAGGAGAAGCTATGAGAGGTGTGCGAAAGCACAGCCATGTTGGGGAAGCTATGGGAAGTGCGCGAAAACACAGCGATAATGGTGCGGTATGAGAGGTGCGTGAAAACAGAGCGATATAGGGGTAGTTATGCGAGGTGCGTGAAAACACAGTGATATATGGGAAGCTATGGGAGTTGCGCGAGAACACGGTGATATAGGCACAGCTGTGAGAGGTCAGCAAAAACACAGCGATATAGGGGAAGGTATGAGAGGTGCGCAAAAACACAACGATATAGGGGAAGCTATGCGAGGTGCGCCAGATCACGGCATTATGGGGAAAGATATGAGAGGTACGCAAAAACACAGCGATTTGGGGAAAGCGATGAGAAGTGCACGAAAACATCTCAATATATGGGTAGCTATGAGAGGTGCGCGAAAACACGGCGAAAATGGGTAGCTACGGGAGGTGCGCGAAAACAGAGCGATATAGGGGAAGTTATGAGAGGTGCGAGAAAACACAGCGATATAAGGGAAGCTATGGGAGCTGCGTGAAAACACGGCGTTATGGGCGAAGGTATGAGAGGTGCGCGAAAACACAGCGGTGTAGGGGAAAGTATGAGGGGTGCGCGAAAACACAGCGATATATGGGAAGCCAGGGGAGGTGCACAGCAACAGAGAGATATAAGGGAAGGTAGCAGAGGTGCGAGAAAACACAGCGATATAGGGGAAGCTATGGGAGGTGTGCAAAAATATCGCCATATATGGCAAGCTATGAGAGGTGTGCAAAAACAGCGATATAGCGGAAGCAGTGGGAGGTATGCGAAAGCACAGCAATATATGGGAAGCCATGAAAGCTGTTTGATAACACAGCAATATAGGGAAAGGTGTGAGAGGTGCGTGAAAACGCGGCGATATAGAGGAAGGTATCAGAGGTGTGCGAAAACACAATGTTATTGGGGAATCTATGGGAGGTGCGGGAAAACACGGTGTTATAGGGGAAAGTATCAGAGGTGCACGAAAGCACAGCGATGTAGGTGAAGGCATGAGTGGCGCACGAAAACACAACGATATTGGAAAGCCATGGGAAGTGCACGACAACAGAGCAATATTGGGGAAGGTATCAGAGGAGTGAGAAAACACAGCGATCTATGGGAAGTTATGAGAGGTGTGAGAAAACATCACCATATATGGCAAGGTATGAGAGGTGTGCGAAAACAGCGATATAGCGGAAGCTATGGGAGGTATGCGAAAACACAGCAAAATAGGGGAAGCTATGAAAGCTGCTTGATAACAGAGCGATATAGCGGAAGATGTGAGAGATGCGCAAAAACACGACGTTATAGGGGAAGCTATAAGAGGTGCGGGAAAACACAGCGATACAGGGGAAGGTATCAGAGGTGCGCAAAAACACAATGATATTGGGGAAGCTATGGGAGGTGCGGGAAAACATAGTGATATTGGAGAAGCTATGAGAGGTCAGCAAAAACACTGCGATATAGGGGAAGCTATGCGAGGTTTGCGAAAACACAGCGATATAGTGGAAGGTATGAGAGGTCCGCGAAACACAGCAATATATGGGAAGCTATGGGAGGTGCACGAAAATCGAGCGACATAGGGGAAGGTATGAGAAGTGCAAGAAAACACAGCAATATAGTGGAAGCTATGGGAGGTGCGTGAAAAGACGGCGATATAGAAGAATGTATGAGAAATGTGCGAAAAAACAGAGATGTAGGGGAAGCTATGATAGGTGCCCAAAAACACAACGATTTGACGAAAGCTATGAGAGGTGCGCGAAAACACAGCAATATAGGGGAAGCTATGAGAGGTGCGCAAAAACACAACGATATAGGGGAAGCTATGCGAGGTGCGCGAAAACACAGTAATATATGGGAAGCTATGGGAGGTGCGCGAAAACACGGAGATATAGGCACAGCTGTGAGAGGTCAGCAAAAGCACAGCGGTATAGGGGAAGGTATGAGAAGTGTGTGAAAACACATCGATCTAGTGGATGTTATGCGAGGTCGGTGAGAAAACGCGTTATAGGGGCAGGTACCAGAGGTGCGCGAAAACACATCGATACAGGGGAAGCTACGATAGGTGCGCAAAAACACATCGATATAGTGTAAGGTATGAAGGTGCACAAAAACACAACAACATAGGGGAAGGTGTGCGAGGTGCATGAAAACACAGCGATATAGGGGAAACTGTGAGAGGTGAGTGAAAACACGGCGATATAGGGGAAAGGATGAGAGGTGCGCGAGAACACATCGATACAGGGGAAGCCACTAGAGGTGCGCAAACATATCGATATAGTGGAAGGTGTGAGAGGTGCGCAAAAACTCAACGATATAGCGGAAGGTATGCGAGGTGCACGAAAACATAGCTATAGGGGAAGCTATGAGAGCCGCGCGAAAATACGGCGATATAGGGGAAGCTATGAGAGGGGAGTGTTATCTGAGCGATATATGGGACGCTATGAGATGTGCACTAAAACACAGTGATATAGGGGAAGCTATGGGATGTGTGCGAAAACAGAGCGACAGAGGGGAAGCTATGAGAGGGGAGCGTTATCTGAGCGACATATGGGACGGTATGAGAGGTGCACAAAAACACAGCGATATAGGGGAAGCTATGGGAGGTGCGCGAAAACAGAGCGACAGAGAGGAAGGTATGAGAGGTGCAAGAAAACAGCAATATAGTGGAAGCTATGGGAGGTGCGTGAAGAGACGGCGATATAGGAAAATGTATGAGAAATGTGCGAAAAAACAGAGATATAGGGGAAGCTATGAGAGGTGCCCAAAAACATAGCGATTTGACGAAAGCTATGAGAGGTGCGCGAAAACACAGCAATATTGGGGAAGCTACGAGAGGTGCGCGAAAACACAGTGATATAGGCACAGCTGTGAGAGGTCAGCAAAAACACAGCGATATAGGTGAAGCTATGAGAAGTGAGCGAAAACACATCATATAGTGGAAGTTATGCGAGGTGTGCGAAAACACAGCGATATAGGTGAAGCTATGAGAGGTCGGCGAGAAAACGCGTTATAGGGGGAGGTATGAGAGGTGCGCGAAAACACATCGATACAGGGGAAGCTACAAGAGGTGCGCAAAAGCACATCGATATAGTGGAAGGTATGAGAGGTGCACAAAAACACAAAGACATTGGGGAAGCTATGAGAGATGCGTGAAAACACGGTGATATAGGGGAAGGGATGAGAGGTGCGCGAAAAAAGGGCGATATAGGGGAAGGTATAAGATGTGCGCGAAAACACAGCGATATAGGGGAAATTATGAGACATGCGCAAAAACACCCCAATATAGGAGAAGTTATGAGAGGTGCGTGACAACATAGCGATATACGTGAAGGTATGAGAGGTGAGCAGTAACACAGCGATAAAGGTGAAGCTATGGGATGTGGGCGAAAAGACAGCGATATAGGGGAAGGTATGAGAGGTGCGCGAAGGCACAGCGATATACGGAATGCTATGGGATGTGCGCGAATACACAGCGATATATGGGACGGTTTGAGATGTGCATGAATAAATGGTGATATTGGGGAAGCCATGAGAGGTGTGCGAAAACACAGCGATATAGGGGAAGGTATGAGAGGTGTCCAAAAACACAGCGATATAGGGGAAGGTATGGGAGGTGCGTGAAAACAGGGCGATATAGGGGAAGGTATGAGAAGTGCGCAAATGCACAACGATATAGGGGGAGACATGAGAGGTGCACGAAAACACGGCGATACAGGGGAATGTATCAGAGGTGCGAGAAAACAGAGCGATATAAGGGAAGTAATGAGAGGAGCGAAAACATAGCGATATAGGTGAAGACATGAGTGGTGCGCGAAAACCCGGTGATATAGGGGAAGCTATGAGAGGTGAGCAATAACACAGCGATAAAGGTGAAGCTGTGGGATGAGCGTGAAAAGACAGCGATATAGGGGAAGTTATGAGAGGTGCGTGAAAACACAGCGATATAGGGGAAGCTATGAGAGGTGCACGAAAACACAGCGATATAGGGGATGCTATGGGACGTGCGCGAAAACACAGCGATATAAGTGAAGTAATGAGAGGAGTGAAAACATAGCGATGTAGGTGAAGACATGAGAGGTGCGCGAAAACACAACGACGTAGGGGAAGCTATGCGAGGTACGCGAAAACACGGCGACATAGGGGAAGCTATGAGAGGTGCGCAATAACACAACGATAAAGGTGAATCTATGGGATGTGCGCGAAAAGACAGCGATATAGGGGAAGGTATGAGAGGTCCGCAAGGCACAGCGATATAGGGGGAGGTATGAGAGGTGCACGAAAACACAGCGATATAGGGGACGTGATGAGATGTGCATGAAAACGTAGTGATATTAGGGAAGGTATGAGAGGTGCACAAAAACACAGCGATATAGGGGAAGTTATGAGAGATGTGTGAAAACACAACGATATAGGGGGAGGTATGAGAGGTACACGAAGACACAGCGATATAGGGGAAGGTATGGGAGCTGCTCGAAAACAGGGCGATATAGGGAAAGGTATGATACGTGTGCGAAACACAGCAATATAGGGGACGCTATTGGATGTGAGCGAAAACACAGTGATATAGGGGAAGATATGAGAGGTGTGCGAGAACACGGCGATATAGGTGAAATTATGAGAGGTGCGTGAAAACACGTTGATACAGGGAACTGTATCAGAAGTGCGAGAACACAGAGCGATATAGGAGAAGTGATGAGAGGAGCGGTAACACAGCGATATAGGTGAAGAAATGAGAGTTGCGCGAAAACACGGCGATATTGGGGAAGATATGAGAGGTGCGCAAAAACGCAGCGATGTAGGCGAAGCCATGGGTGGTGCACGGGAAACAGGGTGATATAGGGGAATGTATGAGAGCTGCGCGTAGGTACAGCGATATAGGGGATGCTATGGCAGTTGCGCGAATACACAGCGATATATGGGACGTTAGGAGATGTGCATGAAAATGCGGCGATATTGGGGAAACCATGAGAGGTGAGCAAAAATACGGCGATATAGGAGAAATAATGAGAGGTGCATGAAAACACAGCGATATAGGGAAAGGTATGGAAGGTGCGCGAAAACAGGGCGATATAGGGGAAGGTATGGAAGGTGCGCGAAAACAGGGCGATATAGGGGAAGGTATGAGATGTGCGCGAAGGCACAGCAATATAAGGGATGCTATGGGAAGTGCGCGAATACACAGCGATATAGGGGACGCTATGAGATGTGCATGAAAAGATGGCAATATAGGGGAAGGTATAAGAGCTGCACAAAAATACAGTGATATAGGAGAATTTATGAGAGGTGCGTGAAAACACAGCGAGATAAGGGAAGGTATGAGAGGTGCACGAAAACACAGCGATATTGGGGAAGGTATGGGAGGTGCGCGAAAACAGGGCGATATAGGGGAAGTTATGAGAGGTGTGCGAAGGCACAGCGATATAGGGGGTTCTATGAGAGGTGCGCGAAAACACCGTGATGTAGGGGAAGACATGAGAGGTGCGCAAAAACAGGGCAATATACTGGAACCTATGGGATGTGCGCGAAACCACGACGATACAGGGGAATGTATCAGAAGGGCGAGAAAACACAGCGATATAGGGGACACTATGGGACATGCGCAAAAAAACAGTAATATAGGGGAAGATATGAGAGGTGTGCGAAAACAGGGTGATATAGGTGAAATTATGAGAGGTGCGCGAAAACACGTTGATACAGGGAACTGTATCAGAAGTGCGAGAACACAGAGTGATGTAGGGGAAGTAATGAGAGGAGCGGACACAGTGACATAGGTGAAGACATGAGAGGTGCGCGAAAACACGGCGATATAGGGGAAGCTATGAGAGGTAAGCAATAACACTGATAAAGGTGAAGTTATGGGATGTGCGCAAAAACAGGGCGATATAGGGGAAAGTATGAGAGGTGCACAAAAACACAGCGATGTAGGGGATGCTATGGGAGGTGCGTGAATACGCACAGATATAGGAGACTTTATGAGATGTGCATGAAAACACGGCGATATTGGGGAAGCCATGAGAGGTGTGCGAAAATACATCGATATAGGGGACGGTATGGGAGGTGTGCGAAAACAGGGCGACATAGGGGAAGGTATGAGAGGTGCGCGAAAGCACCGCGATATAGGGGATGCTATGGCAGGTGCGTGAATACACAGCGATATATGCGACGTTAAGAGATGTGCATTAAAGCATGGCGATATTGGGGAAGCCATGAGAGGTGTGCAAAAATATGGCGATATAGGAGAAATTATGAGAGGTGCGTGAAAACTCAGCGATATAGAGGGAGGTATGAGAGGTGCATGAAAACACAGCGATATAGTGGAAGGTATGGAAGGTGCGCGAAAACAGGGCGATATAGGGGAAGGTATGAGAGGTGCGCGAAGGCACAGCAATACAAGGAATGCTATGGGAGGTGCGCGAATACACAGCGATATAGGGGACGTTATGAGATGTGCATGAAAACACGGCAATAAAGGGGAAGGTATAAGAACCGCGCAAAAATACAGCGAATTAGGAGAAGTTATGAGAGGTGCATGAAAACACAGCGATATAGGGGAAGGTATGGAAGGTGCGCGAAAACAGGGTGATATAGGGGAAGGTATGAGATGTGCGCGAAGCCACAGCAATATAAGGGATGCTATGGGAAGTGCGCGAATACACAGCGATATAGGGGACGCTATGAGATGTGCATGAAAAGACGGCAATATAGGGGAAGGTATAAGAGCTGCACAAAAATACAGTGAAATAGGAGAAGTTATGAGAGGTGCGTGAAAACACAGCGAGATAAGGGAAGGTATGAGAGGTGCACGAAAACATAGCGATATTGGGGAAGGTATGGGAGGTGCGCGAAAACAGGGCGATATAGGGGAAGATATGAGAGGTGTGCGAGAACAGGGCGATATAGGTGAAATTATGAGAGGTGCGCGAAAACACGTTGATACAGGGAACTGTATCAGAAGTGTGAGAACACAGAGTGATATAGGGAAAGTAATGAGAGGTGCAGAAACACAGCGATATAGGTGAAGACATGAGAGGTGCGCGAAAACACGGCGATATAGGGGAAGCTATGAGAGGTAAGCAATAACACTGTGATAAAGGTGAAGTTATGGGATGTGCGCAAAAAAAGGGCGATATAGGGGAAGGTATGAGAGGTGCACAAAAACACAGCGATGTAGGCGAAGCCATGGGAGGTGCGTGGTAAACAGGGCGATATAGGGAAAGGTATGAGTGGTGCGCGAAGGCACAGCGATATAGGGGATGCTATGGGAGGTGTGCGAAAGCAGGACGACATAGGGGAAGGTATGAGAGGTGCGCTAAGGCACAGCGATATAGGGGATGCTATGGCAGGTGCGCGAATACACAGCGATATATGGGACGTTAAGAGATGTGCATGAAAACACGACGATACTGGGGAAGCCATGAGAGGTGCGCAAAAATACGGCGATAAGGAGAAATTATGAGAGGTGCGTGAAAACACAGCGATATAGGGGGAGGTATGGAAGGTGCGCAAAAACAGGGCGATATAGGGGAAGGTATGAGAGGTGTGCGAAGGCACTGCAATATAAGGGATGCTATGGGAGGTGCGCGAATACACAGCGATATAGGGGACGTTATGAGATGTGCATGAAAACACGGCAATATTGGGGAAGCCATGAGAGGTGTGCGAAAATACAGCGATATAGGGGACGGTATGGGAGGTGTGCGAAAACAGGGCGACATAGGGGAAGGTATGAGATGTGCGCGAAGGCACAGCAATATAAGGGATGTTATGGGAGGTGTGCGAATACACAGCGTTATAGGGGACGTTATGAGATGTGCATGAAAACATGGCAATATAGGGGAAGGTATAAGAACTGCGCAAAAATACAGTGATATATGAGAATTTATGAGAGGTGCGTGAAAACATAACAATATAAGGGAAGGTATGAGAGGTGCAGAAAAACACAGCGATATAGGGGACGTGATGAGATGTGCATGAAAACGCAGATATATTGGGGAAGGTATGAGAGGTGCACAAAAACACAGCGATATAGGAGAAGTTATGAGAGGTGTGTGAAAACACAGCGATATAGGCGGAGGTATGAGAGGTGCATGAAAACACAGTGATATTGGGGAAGGTATGGGAGGTGCGCGAAAACAGGGCGATATAGGGCAAGTTATGAGAGGTGCGCGAAGGCACAGCGATATAGGGGATGCTGTGAGAGATGCGCGAAAACACCGTGATATAGGGGAAGACATGAGAGGTGCAAAAAACAGGGCAATATAGTGGAACCTATGGGATGTGCGCGAAACCACGGCAATACAGTGGAATGTATCAGAGGTGCGAGAAAACACAGCGATATAGGGGACGCTATGGGACATGCGCAAAAAAACAGTGATATAGGGGAAAGTGTGAGAGGTGTGCGAGAACACGGCAATATAGGGGAAATTGTAAGAGGTGCACGAAAACATGGCAATATAGGAGAATGTATCAGAGGTGCGAGAAAACACAGCGATATAGGGGAATTAATGATAGGAGCGAAAACATAGCGATATAGGTGAAGACATGCGAGGTGCGCGAAAACACGGCGATATAGGGTAAGCTATGAGAGGTGAGCAATAACACAGCGATCAAGGTGAAGCTATGGGATGTGCGCAAAAACAGCGATGTAGGTGAACTATGGGAGGTGCGCCAAAAAACAGCGATATAGGGGACGGTATGAGATGTGCATAAAAACATGGCGATATACGGGGAGGTATGAGAGGTGCGCGAAAACTTGGCATTACAGGGGAATGCATCAGAGGTGCCAGAAAACACAGCGATGTAGTGGAATACATGAGAGGTGCGCGAAAACAGGGCAATATAGTGGAAGGTATGGGATGTGCACGAAAACAGGGCGATATAGGAGAAGCTATGAGAGGTGCGCGAAAACACAGCGATATAGGGGACGCAATGGGACGTGCGCGAAAACACAGGGGAAAACATAGGGGAAGTTATGAGAGGTGCGCGAGTACACGGCGAAATATGGGAAATTATGAGAGGTGTGCGAAAACACGGCGATACGGGAGAATGTATCAGATGTGCGAGAAAACACAGAGATATAGAGGAAGTATTGAGAGGATCGAATACATAGCGATCTAGGTGAAGACATGAGAGGTGAACAAAAACACGGCGATACAGGGGAAGCTATGAGAGGTGAGCAATAACACAGCGATAAAGGTGAATCTATGGGATGTGCGCGAAAAGACAGCGATATAGGGGAAGCTATGAGAGGTTCGCAAGGCACAGCAGTATAGGGGATGCTATGGGAGGTGCGTGAATACACAGCGATATAGTGGACGTGATGAGATGTGCATGAAAACGCATGATATTAGGGAAGGTATGAGAGGTGCACAAAAACACAGCGATATACGGGATGCTATGGGAGGTGCGCGAAAGCACAGCAATATAGGGGAAGGTATGAGAGCTGCGTGAAAACACAGTGATATAGGGGAAGGTCTGAGAGGAGCGCGAAAACAGGGCGATAGAGGGGAGGTTATGAGATGTGCATGAAAACACGGTGATATTGGGGAAGGTATGAGAGGTGTGCAAAAACACAGCGGTCTACGGAAATGCATGAGAGGTGCACGAAAACAGCGATATAGGTGAAGGAATGGGAGATGCGCGAAAACAGGGCGATATTTGGGAAGGTATGAGAGGTGCGCGAAAGCACAGTGATATAAGGGAAGCTATGGGAGGTGTGCGAATATACTGCGATATAGAGGACGTTATGAGATGTGCATGACAACACGGCGATATAGGGGAAGGTATAAGAGCTGCACAAAAATACAGTGATATAGGAGAAGTTGTGAGAGGTGCGTGAAAACACAGCGATATAAGGGATGGTATGGGAGGTGCGCAAATACGGAGGTATATAGGGGACGTTATGAGAAGTGCATGAAAACACATCAATATAGGGAAAGGTATGAGATGTGCGCAAAAATACATCGATATAGTGGAAGGTATGAAAGGTGCGCGAAAACAGGGCGATAGAGGGGAGGTTATGAGAGGTGCGTGAAAACACGTGATATTGGGGAAGGTCTGAGAGGAGCGTGAAAACAGGGCGATAGAGGGGAGGTTATGAGAGGTGCGTGAAAACACGTGATATTGGGGAAGGTATGAGAGGTGTGCAAAAACACAGCGGTCTACGGAAATGCATGAGAGGTGCACGAAAACAGCGATATAGGTGAAGGAATGGGAGATGCGCGAAAACAGGGCGATATTTGGGAAGGTATGAGAGGTGCGCGAAAACAGGGCGATATAGTGGAAGGTATGAGAGGTGCGCGAAGTCACAGCAATACAAGGGATGCTATGGGAGGTGCGCGAATACACAGCGATATAGGGGACGTTATGAGATGTGCATGAAAACACGGCAATATAGGGGAAGGCATAAGAACTGCGCAAAAATACAGCGAATTAGGAGAGGTTATGAGAGGTGTGTGAAAACACAGCGATATAAGGGAAGGTATGAGAGGTGCACGAAAACAGCGATATTGGGGAAGGTATGGGAGGTGCATGAAAACAGGGCGATATAGGGGAAGTTATGAGAGGTGCGCGAAAACACCGTGATATAGGGGAAGACATGAGAGGTGCGCAAAAACAGGGCAATATAGTGGAACCTATGGGATGTGCGCGAAACCACGGCGATACAGGGGAAAGTATCAGAGGTGCGAGAAAACACGGCGATATAGGGGACGCTATGGGGCATGCGCAAAAAAACAGTGATACAGGGGAAGGTATGAGAGGTGTGCGAGAACACGGCGATATAGGGGAAATTGTAAGAGGTGCGCGAAAACATGGCAATACAGGAGAATGTATCAGAGGTGCGAGAAAACGCAGCGATATAGGGGAAGTAATGATAGGAGCGAAAACATAGCGATATACGTGAAGACATGCGAGATGCGCGAAAACACGGCGATATAGGGTAAGCTATGAGAGGTGAGCAATAACACAGCGATCAAGGTGAAGCTATGGGAGGTGCGTGAAAACAGCGATGTAGGCGAAGCTATGGGAGGTGCGCCAAAACACAGCGATATAGGCGACGGTATGAGATGTGCATGAATACACGGCTATATTGGGGAAGCCATGAGAGGTGCCTGAAAACACAGCGATATAGGGGAAGGTATGAGAGGTGTGCAAAAACACAGCGATATAGGAGAAGTTAAGAGAGGTGCATGAAAACACAGCAATATAGGGGAAGGTATGAGACGAGCACAAAAACACAGCGACATCGGGGAAGGTATGGGAGGTGCGCGAAAACAGGGTGATATATGGGAATGCATGAGAGGTGCGCGAAAGCACAGTGATATAGGGCATGGTATGGGAGGTGCGCAAATACAGAGGTATATAGAGGACGTTATGAGATTGGCATGAAAACACATCAATATAGGGAAAGGTATGAGATGTGTGCAAAAATACATCGATATAGGGGTAGGTATGAGAGGCGCGCGAAAACAGCGATGTAGGCGAAGCTATGGGATGTGCGCGAAAGCACGGCGATATAGGGGAAGGTATGAGATGTGCATGAATACACGGCGATAGTCGGGAAGCCATGAGAGGTGTGCGAAAACACAGCGATATAGGGGAAGGTATGAGAGCTGCGTGAAAACACAGTGATATAGGGGAAGGTATGAGAGGAGCGCGAAAACAGGGCGATAGAGGGGAGGTTATGAGAGGTGCGTGAAAACACGGTGATATTGGGGAAGGTATGAGAGGTGTGCAAAAACACAGCGGTATACGGAAATGCATGAGAGGTGCACAAAAACAGCGATATAGGTGAAGGAATGGGAGGTGAGCGAAAACAGGGCAATATTTGGGAAGGTATGAGAGGTGCGCGAAAGCACAGTGATATGGGGAATGTATGAGAGGTGCAGAAAAGCACAGCGATATAGGGGACGCTATGGGACATGCGCAAAAAAACAGTGATATAGGGGAAGGTATGAGAGGTATGCGAGAACACAGCGATATAGGGGAAATTGTAAGAGGTGCGCGAAAACATGGCAATACAGGAGAATGTATCAGAGGTGCGAGAAAACACAGCGATATAGGGGAAGTAATGATAGGAGCGAAAACATAGCGATATAGGTGAAGACATGTGAGGTGCGCGAAAACACGGCGATATAGGGTAAGCTATGAGAGGTGAGCAATAACACAGCGATCCAGGTGAAGCTATGGGATGTGCGCAAAAACAGCGATGTAGGCGAAGCTACGGGAGGTGCGTGAAAACACAGCAATATAGGGGACGGTATGAGATGTGCATGAATACACGGCGATATTGGGGAAGACAAGAGAGGTGCCTGAAAACACAGCGATATAGGAGAAGTTAAGAGAGGTGCGTGAAAACACAGCAATATAGGGGAACGTAGGAGACGAGCACGAAAATACAGCGATATCGGGGAAGGTATGGGAGGTGCGCGAAAACAGGGCGATGTACGGGAATGCATGAGAGGTGCGCGAAAGCGCAGCGATATAGGAGAAGGTATGAGAGGTGCACGAAAACAGCGATATAGGTGAAGGAATGGGAGGTGCGCGAAAACAGGGCGATATTTGGGAAGGTATGAGAGGTGCGCGAAGGCACAGCGATATAAGGGATGCTATGGGAGGTGCACGAATACACAGCGATATAGAGGACGTTATGAGATGTGCATAACAACACGGCGATATAGGGTAAGTTATGAGAGGTGCGCAAAAACACGGCGATATAGGGGAAGTTAAGAGAGGTGCGTGAAAACACAGCGATATAGGGGAAGGTATGAGAGGTGCGCGAAAACACAGCATATAGGGGATGGTATGAGATGTGCATGAATACATGGCGATATCGGGGAAGCCATCAGTGGTGCGAGAAAACACAGTGATATAGGGGACGGTATGAGATGTGCATGAATACATGGCGATATTGGGGATTCCATGAGAGCCGCGCGAAAACACAGCATTATAGGGTAAGGTATGAGAGGTGTTCAAAAACACAGCGATATAGTGGAAGTTATGAGAGGTGATATGGGGAATGTATGAGAGGTGCACAAAAGCACAGCGATATAGGGGAAGGTATGGGAGGTGCGCGAAAACAGGGCGATATTGGGGAAGGTATGAGAAGTGCGCGAAAAAATCGCAATACAGGGGAATGCATCAGAGGTGCGAGAAAACACAGTGATACAGGGGAAGTTACGAGAGCAGTGAAAAGACAGCGATATAGGGGAAGGTATGAGAGGTGAGCAAAAACACAGCGAGAAAGGTGAAGCTGTATCAGGGTGTGAAAAGACAGCGATACAGGTGAAGGCATGAGAGGTGCGCGAAAACACAGCGATGTAGCGGAAGCTATGGGAGCTGCGCGAAAACACAGCGATATAGGGGAATGTATGAAATATGCATGAAACACCGCGATATCGGGGATGCCATGAGAGATGCGCAAAAACACGGCTATATAGGGAAAAGTATGAGAGGTGCGCAAAAACACGGCAATACAGGGGAATACATCAGAGGTGCAAGAAAACACAGCGATATAGGGGACGTTATGAGAGGAGTGAAAACAGAGCGAAATAGGGGAAGGCATGAGAGGTGCGCGAAAACAGGGCAATATAGTGGAAGCTATGGGATGTGTGCGAAAACAGGGCGATATAGGGGAAGGTATGAGAGGTGCACGAAAACACAGCGATTTAGAGGAAGGTATGGGAGATGCGCGAAAGCACAGCGATATAAGGGACGGTATGAGATGTGCATGAATACAAGGCAATATTGGGGAAGCCATGAGAGATGCGCGAAAACACAGCAATATAGGGGAAGGTATGAGAGGTGCACGAAAACACAACGATAAAAGGGAAGGTATGGGAGGTGCGCGAAAACAGGACGATATAGGGGAAGGTATGAGATATGCGCGAAGGCACAGCGATATAGGGGATTCTATGGGAGGTGCGCGAATACACAGCAATATGGGGGACGTTATGAGATGTAATTGAAAACACGGCGATATAGGGGAAGGTATGAGAGGTGTGCAAAAATACAGCGATATAGGAGAAGTTATGAGAGGTGCGTGAAAACACAGCGATATAGGGGAAGGTATGAGAGGTGCACGAAAACACAGCGATATAGAGGAAGGTATGGGAGGTGCGCGAAAACACAGTGATATAGGGGAAGACATGAGAGTGCTCGAAAACTGGGCTATATAGTGGAAGCTATGGGATATGCGCGAAAACATGGCGATACAGGGAAAGGTATGAGAGGTGCCCGAAAACACAGCGATACAGGGGATGCTATGGGACGTGCGTGAAAACACAGTGATATAGTGGAAGTTATGAGAGGTGTGCAAGAACATGGCTATATAGGGGAAATTATGAGAGGTCTGCGAAAACACGGCGATATATGAGAAGTTATGAGAAGTGAGTGAAAACACAGCGATATAGGTGAAGGTATGAGAGGTGCGCGAAAACACAGCGACGTGGGCATAGCTATGGGAGGTGCGCGAAAGCACAGCGATATAAGGGACGGTATGAGATGTGCATGAATACACGGCAATATTGGGGAAGCCATGAGAGATGCGCGAAAACACAGCAATATAGGGGAAGGTATGAGAGGTGCGCGAAGGCACAGCAATATCGGGGATGCTATGGCAGGTGCGCGAATACACAGCGATATATGGGACGTTAAGAGATGTGCATTAAAACACGGCGATATTGGGGAAGTCATGAGAGGTGTGCAAAAATACGGCGATATAGGAGATATTATGAGAGGTGCGTGAAAACACAACGATATAGAGGGAGGTATGAGAGGTGCATGAAAACACAGCGATATAGTGGAAGGTATGGAAGGTGCGCGAAAACAGGGCGATATAGGGGAAGGTATGAGAGGTGCGCGAAGTCACAGCAATACAAGGGATGCTATGGGAGGTGCGCGAATACACAGCGATATAGGGGACGTTATGAGATGTGCATGAAAACACGGCAATATAAGGGAAGGTATAAGAACTGCGCAAAAATACAGTGAATTAGGAGAGGTTATGAGAGGTGCGTGAAACAGCGATATAAGGGAAGGTATGGGAGGTGCATGAAAACAGGGCGATATAGGGGAAGTTATGAGATGTGCGCGAAGGACAGCGATATAGGGGATGCTATGAGAGGTGCGCGAAAAAACCGTGATATAGGGGAAGACATGAGAGGTGCGCAAAAACAGTGCAATATAGTGGAACCTATGGGATGTGCGCGAAACCACGGCGATACAGGGGAATGTATCAGAGGTGCGCGAAAACACGGCGATATAGCGTAAGCTATGAGAGGTGAGCAATAACACAGCGATCAAGGTGAACTATGGGATGTGCGCGAAAACAGCGATGTAGATGAAGCTATGGGAGGTGCGCCAAAACACAGCGATATAGGGGACGGTATGAGATGTGCATGAATACACGGCGATATTGGGGAAGGTATGAGAGGTGTGCAAAAGCACAGCGATATAGGAGAAGTTAAGAGAGGTGCGTGAAAACACAGCAATATAGGGGAACGTAGGAGACGAGCACGAAAATACAGCGATATAGGAGAAGTTAAGAGAGGTGCGAGAAAACACAGCGATATAGGGGAAGTAATGATAGGAGCGAAAACATAGCGATATACGTGAAGACATGCGAGATGCGCGAAAACACGGCGATATAGGGTAAGCTATGAGAGGTGAGCAATAACACAGCGATCAAGGTGAAGCTATGGGATGTGCGCGAAAACAGCGATGTAGGCGAAGCTATGGAAGGTGCGCCAAAACACAGCGATATAGGGGACGGTATGAGATGTGCATGAATACACGGCGATATTGGGGAAGCCATGAGAGGTGCCTGAAAACACAGCGATATAGGGGAAGGTATGAGAGGTGTGCAAAATCACAGCGATATCGGAGAATTTAAGAGAGGTGCATGAAAACACAGCAATATAGGGGAAGGTATGAGAGGAGCACAAAAACACAGCGATATCGGTGAAGGAAAGGGAGGTGCGCGAAAACAGGGCGATATAGGGGAAGGTATGAGAGGTGCGCGAAGTCACAGCAATATAAGGGATGCTATGGGATGTGCGCGAATACACAGCGATATAGGGGACGTTATGAGATGTGCATGAAAACTCGGCAATATAGGGGAAGGTATAAGAGCTGCGCAAAAATACAGTGATATAGGAGAAGTTATGAGAGGTGCCTGAAAACACAGCGAGATAAGGGAAGGTATGAGAGGTGCACGAAAACACAGCGATATTGGGGAAGGTATGGGAGGTGCGCGAAAACAGGGCAATATAGGGGAAATTATGACAGGTGTGCGAAAACACGGCGATACGGGAGAATGCATCAGATGTGCGAGAAAACACAGCGATTTTGAGGAAGTATTGAGAGGATCGAATGCATAGCGATCTAGGTGAAGACATGAGAGGTGCGCGAAAACATGGCGATATAGGGGAAGCTATGAGAGGTGAGCAAAAACACGGCGATACAGGGGAAGCTATGAGAGGTGAACAATAACACAGCGATAAAGGTGAATCTATGGGATGTGCGCGAAAAGACAGCGATATAGGGGAAGCTATGAGAGGTGCGCAAGGCACAGCAATATAGGGGATGCTATGGGAGGTGCGTGAATGCACAGCGATATAGTGGACGTGATGAGATGTGCATGAAAACGCAGTGATATTCGGGAAGGTATGAGAGCTGCACAAAAACACAGCGATATAGGAGAAGTTATGAGAGGTGTGCGAAAACACAGCGATATAGGGGAAGGTATGAAAGGTGCACGAAAATGCAGTGATATAAGGGAAGGTATAGGAGATGCGCGAAAACAGGGCGATACAGGGGAAGGTATGAGAGGTGCGCGAAGGCACAGCGATATAGGGGATGCTATGGGAGGTGCGCGAATACACAGCGATATAGGGGACGTTATGAGATGTGCATAAAAACACGGCAATATAGGGGAAGTTATGAGAGGTGCGTGAAAACACAGCGATATAAGGGGAGGTATGAGAGGTACACGAAAACACAGCGATATAGGGGAAGATATAAGAGGTGTGCGAGAGCACGGCGATATAGGTGAAATTATGAGAGGTGCGCGAAAACACGTTGATACAGGGAACTGTATCAGAGATGCGAGAACAGAGAGCGATATGGGGAAGTAATGAGAGGAGCGGAAACACAGCGATATAGGTGAAGAAATGAGAGGTGCGCGAAACCACGGCGATATAGGGGAAGGTATGAGAGATGCGCAAAAACACAGCGATGTAGGCGAAGCCATGGGAGGTGCACGGGAAACAGGGCGATATAGGGGTAGGTATGAGTGATGCGCGAAGGCACAGCGATATAGGGGATGCTCAGGGAGGTGCGTGAATACACAGAGATATATGGGACGTTATGAGATGTGCATGAAAACACGGCTATATTGGGGAAGCCATGAGAGGTGTGCAAAAATACGACGATATAGGGAAAGGTATGAGAGCTGCGTGAAAACACAGTGATATAGGGGAAGGTATGAGAGGAGCGCGAAAACAGGGCGATAGAGGGGAGGTTATGAGAGGTGCGTGAAAACATGGTGATATTGGGGAAGGTATGAGAGGTGTGCAAAAACACAGCGGTATACGGAAATGCATGAGAGGTGCACGAAAACAGCGATATAGGTGAAGGAATGGGAGGTGCGCGAAAACAGAGGGATATTTGGGAAGGTTTGAGAGGTGCGCGAAAGCACAGTGATATAAGGGAAGCTATGGTAGGTGCGCGAATATACAGCGATATAGAGGACGTTATGAGATGTGCATGACAACACGGCGATATAGGGGAAGCTATGCGAGGTGAGCAATAACACAGCGATAAAGGTGAATCTATGGGATGTGCGCGAAAAGACAGCGATATAGGGGAAGGTATGAGAGGTCCGCAAGCACAGCGATATAGGGGGAGGTATGAGAGGTGCACGAAAACAAAGCGATATAGGGGACGTGATGAGATGTGCATAAAAACGCAGTGATATTAGGGAAGGTATGAGAGGTGCACAAAAACACAGCGATATCGGAGAAGTTATGAGAGGCGTGTGAAAACACAGCGATACAGGGGGAGGTATGAGAGGTGCATGAAAACACAGCGATATAGGGGAAGGTATGGAAGGTGCGCGAAAACAGGGCGATATAGGGGAAGGATTGGGATGTGTGCAAAAACAGGGCGATATAGGGGAAGGTATGAGACATGTGCGAAACACAGCAATATAGGGGATGGTATGGGAGATGCACGAAAACACAGTGATATAGGGGAAGACATGAGAGGTGCGTGAAAACAGAGCGATATAGGGGACTCTATTGGACATGCGCGAAAACACAGTGATATAGGGGAAGATATGAGAGGTGTGCGAGAGCACGGCGATATAGGTGAAATTATGAGAGGTGCGCGAAAACACGTTGATACAGGGAACTGTATCAGAAGTGCGAGAACACAGAGCGATATGGGGGAAGTAATGAGAGGAGCGGAAACACAGCGATATAGGTGAAGAAATGAGAGGTGCATGGGAAACAGGGCGATATAGGGGAAGGTATGAGCGATGTGCGAAGGCACAACGATATAGGGGATACTAAGGGAGGTGCGCAAAAACACAGTGATATAGGGGACGTTATGAGATGTGCATGAAAACACGGCTATATTGGGGAAGCCATGAGAGGTGTGCAAAAATACGGCGATATAGGGGAAGGTATGAGAGCTGCGTGAAAAAACACTGATATAGGGGAATGTATGAGAGGAGTGCAAAAACAGGGCGATATAGGGGAAGTTATGAGAGGTGTGTGAAAACCCAGCGACATTGGGGACGTTATGAGATGTGCGTGAAAACACGGTGATATTGAGGAAGGTATGAGAGGTGTGCAAAAACACAGCGGTATACGGAAATGCATGAGAGGTGCACGAAAACAGCGATATAGGTGAAGGAATGGGAGGTGCGCGAAAACAGGGCGATATTTGGGAAGGTATGAGAGGTGCGCGAAGGCACAGTGATATAAGGGATGCTATGGGAGGTGCGCGAATACACAGCGATATAGAGGACGTTATGAGATGTGCTTAACAACACGGCGATATAGGGTAAGTTATGAGAGGTGCGCAAAAACACGGCGATATAGGGGAAGTTAAGAGAGGTGCGTGAAAACACAGCGATATAGGGGAAGGTGTGAGAGGTGCGCGAAAACACAGTGGTATAGGGGACGGTATGAGATGTGCATGAAGACACGGCGATATTGGGGATTCCATGAGAGGTGTGCAAAAACACAGCAATATAGGGGAAGGTATGGGAGGTGCGCGAATACAGGGCGATATTGGGGAAGGTATGAGAGGTGCGCAAAAACATGGCAATACAGGGGAACACATCAGAGGTGCGAGAAAACACAGTGATATAGGGGAAGTTATGAGAGCAGCGAAAACACAGCGATATAGGGGAAGACATGAGATGTCCGCGAAAACACGGCGATATAGTGGAAGCTATGAGAGGTGCGCAAAAACACAGCGATAAAGGTGAAGCTATATCAGGGTGCGAAAAGACAGCGATATAGGTGAAGGCATGAGAGGTGTGCGAAAACACAGCGATGTAGCGGAAGCTATGGGATGTGCGCGAAAACACAGCGATATAGGGGAATGTATGAAATATGCATGAAACACGGCGATATCGGGGATGCCATGAGAGATGCGCAAATACACGGCTATATAGGGAAAAGTATGAGAGGTGCGCAAAAACACGGCGATACAGGGGAATGCATCAGAGGTGCAAGAAAACACAGCGATATAGGGGACGTTATGAGAGGAGCGAAAACAGAGCGACATAGGGGAAGGCATGAGAGGTGCGCGAAAACAGGGCAATATAGTGGAAGCTATGGGATGTGTGCGAAAACAGGGCGATACAGGGGAAAGTATGAGAGGTGCGCAAAAAGACAGCGATATAGGGGAAGGTACGAGAGATGCAAGAAAACACAGTGATATCGGGGAAGATATGGGAGCTGCGCGAAAACAGCACAATATAGGGGAAGGTATGAGATGTGCACTAAAACACAGCGATACAGGGGAAGGAATGGGAGGTGTGCGAAAACAGGGCGATATAGGGAAGGTATGAGAGGTGCGCGAAAACACAGCGATATAGGGGACGCTATGGGACGTGCGCAAAAACACAGCGATATAGGAGACGGTATGAGATGTGCATAAAAACATGGCGATATAGGGGAAGGTAACAGAGGTGCGTGACAACACGGCGATGCAGGGGAATGTATCAGAGGTGTGAGAAAACACAGCGATATAATGGAAGTAATGACAGGAGCGAAAACATAGCGATATAGGTGAAGACATGAGAGGTGCGTGAAAACACAGTGAGATAGGGGAAGTTATGAGAGGTGAGCAATAACACAGCGATAAAGATGAAGCTATGGGATGTGCGCAAAAAGACAGCGATATAGGGGAATGTATGAGAGGTGCGCGAAAACACAGCGACGTGGGCGTAGCTATGGGAGGTGCGCGAAAGCACAGCGATATAAGGGACGGTATGAGATGTGCATGAATGCATGGCAATATTGGGGAAGCCATGAGAGATGCGCGAAAACACAGCAATATACGGGAAGGTATGAGAGGTGCACGAAAACACAACGATAAAAGGGAAGGTGTGGGAAGTGCGCGAAAACAGGACGATATAGGGGAAGGAATGAGATGTGCGCGAAGGCACAGCGATATAGGG